>NC_066886.1:12802027-13102027 GCF_022985175.1 Labeo rohita | reverse complement strand
CGCTGTCCTATACCTTACCTTTTTTGTTAAGGGTGTTTGATCTTCTTTGCATGTTCACTTTGCAAAGACTGGGTTGGTACTTCTGCTTTGGAAGTTCAAACTCAGGGCACCATATCAGTCCATTATATGGAGAAAAATCCTGAAATGTTTTCCTCAAAAAGCACTTTTCTTTACGACAGAATAAAGAAAGACGTGAACATCTTGGATGACAAGGGGGTGAGTACATTATCTGTAAACTGTTGTTCTGGAAGTGGACTTCTCCTTTCATCAAAAAATCCTTTACAATTGCCTTCAGTAAGAAACAGGCCAAAATAATCTTAAAGGGATAGTTTGCTCAAAAATGTAAATTTTGTCAATAATTACTCACCTTTGTGTCATTCCAAACTTGTTAGACCTTTGTTCATCTTTAGAACACAAATTAAGATATTTTTGAGGAAATTCAAGAGCTGAATAGACAGCAATGCAACTACCACATTCAAGAAAGTTCATCAAAAATATCTTAATTTGTGTTCTGAAGATGAATGAAGGTCTTAAGGATTTGGAACGACATGAAGGTGGGTAATTAATAACAGAATTGTCATTTTTGGGTGAACTATCCCTTTAATCTTCACTGTCAGTTAGCTGTCAACCTTATCACTGAGTCAGTGAGTTAAACCTGTGGAATGGAAAAGATCTGAATCAAAAGAATAATTCATTTACAAATAAGGCTACTTGTTATTTCTTCAATGAACTCTGATGAAGCCTAAAGCAGATGCCAGAATTAAAGGACCACTTTTATGATGCTTTTATGGTGCTTTGCATCTTTTTGAACAGTACATCAGTACATTGTTCAAAATTACTCCTTTTGTGACAAATGAAAGAAAATATGACTGTAAATGATGGGTTTTTCCCTGAAACTCTCCCTTTAATGTTCTTCTGTGACTGCTCAGACTCAGGGCCAGTGCTGGACATCTGATGATCCCGTACACAAATCGCTTTCTTGGGTGTGTTCAGTGTGGCACCAGCTCAATGCCTGCCTGTCACGTCTGGGGACCTCAGAGGCCTTGTTGGGACCCTATATCTTCCTCTCCTGCCCTGTGAATCCAGAACAGACTCAAGCTATTCCCAAGTATGTCAATCTAGTATTGTAACGATACTGTAAAATCTGATTTCAATACAATACTTTGAAAAATATTTTCAGTGACGCTCTACAACGTTGTTTGTACTGCACTCTTCCATCACTTGATCTTTTATTTTGGTGCGACAATCTGTTAAATTACTTAGTTTTTTTACTTTGTGTTTAGGTGGCTGGTAAGGCTTTGGAATGCAGTGATAGTGCCACGGGTCGAGGATGCTGTTATATCTAGAGTAACAGCCAAGCGCTCTCCCTCCCAACGACGGTCTCCCAACAACAAAGGTCTGAGCCCAGGTCAGAGGGCGGTAGTCAAAGCAGCTCTCAATATCCTGCTGAATAAGGCTGTGCTGCAAGGCTGCCCACTGCCCAGAACAGGTACAGCACCATCAAAAATGTGACCCTGGACCACAAAATCAGTCTTAAGTAGCATGGGTATATTTGTAGCAATAGCCAGAAATACATTGTATGGGTCAAAATGATTGATTTTTCTTTTGTGCCAAAAACCATTAGGATAAGATCATGTTCCATTAAGATATTTTGTACACTACAGTACTACAGTAAATATATCAAAACTTAATTTTTGATTAGTAGTATGTATTGCTAAAAACTTCATTTGGACAACTTTTCTCAATATTTCGTGTTTTAGGGTTTTTTTGCACCCTTAGATTCCAGATTTTCAAATAGTTGTATCTGTCCTAACAAACCATACATCGATGGAAAGCTTATTTATTCAGCTTTCAGAAGATGTATGAATCTCAGTTGACCCTTATGACTGGTTTTGTGGTCCAGGGTCACGAATGCACCATTAAATCTTTCAGTGTAGTCATTATTGATACTTGCTAAAAACAAATTTGACTCTTTCTGTTTATGTGGTTAGAGATTGACAGGTTCTTACCAGAGTTCCAGGGAGGATGTTTTCCTCTCTCCACCATTGGCTCCGCCTACAGGAAAGGTGGCAGAAAAGGACGCGATAATGGAGCTTGGAGACGAGCCAATACCAGTCCAAGGAAAAAAGGAAGCCCCGCCTCTGGGAGGAGCTCTAGCTGCTCTTTAAGAGAAGGTGAGGTGTAACAAATAGCTTTGATTTTGTAGTATATACAGTTCTGCTACAGTAAACAAGCTACTGTTGCCAATTCGTGTGTGTGAAAGTCTCCAAATAATCTGTTTTCTTTTATTCTTATTATAAAGGATCTCTGGCCAATTCAAGCGCTCACTCTATGACGAATGTCAATCATGCAAGGTGTGTTTCTTATGTGTGCATATGTTTGTACTACCAGCAGATGGCAGTGTTAGTCAATGATTATGTGTGTATGTTCCTAGACTCAATGATGGAGTCGCTGTGGGTCTTTCTCTCTGCTCTGATGAAGAGACGGATCTCATCAGAGAACTCCAGACCATGTGCTCTAGCAAATCTGAGCCAGACATAAGCAAGGTAATACACATATATACTACAATCTGAAAGTTTGGGGTCTGTAAAATTGTTTTTAAGAGCTCTTATGAACACAAAAGCAGCATTTATTTGATAAAAAATACAGTAAGTGCAGTATTTGTGTGAAATATTATTACAGTTTAAAATAAATGTTTTCTATTTTTAATATAGTTTAAAATGTCACTTATTCTTGTGATGGCAAAGCTGAATTTTTAGAAGCTATTACTCCAGTCTTCAGTGTCACATGATGCTGAATTGCAGCTCACTACATGCACTGTTCACATTTCTTCAGAATATGTTAAAATATAGTTTGATATTATTGGTATTTGTTGATTTTCATAAACATTACAAAGCTGGTTTAATACTCTAGTCTCAGATTTTGTGCAAACTCCACAAAAACAGCTTGTGCTCCTCTCAGAGACTTTCTGTTCAGGCTACACAAACAGTCTGGCAGAGTTTAGCACATGGCCTTGCAGTTTCTAGGAATTGACGAGCTGTGTTCATTTCCTCTTTTACCTGGTACAGATTGCTCTCTTTAAAGAGGACTTCATAATGCTTCCAGACTCGATTCCGCCCACTCCTCAGAGGAGTGATGGCGAGGTCACGCAGCCCCGAACACGTCCTGTTACAACAGAGAGTGCTGTGGATATGACCCATCCTCCACCACAGAAGGCAAGTTTGTGATAAAACAATATGGCTCTTTTCCAAAATCTACTGAGCCACCTACATAGGTAGCTGCCTTCTAAGGCAACATCCTAACTTTCATGGAGCCTCATGAATAAACGATTTTGGAATGCTTTACACATAGAGCGTCACAGTCAGGTTCCTGAAGTAAACATCTTGTTTGTATTCCTTAATAAGAAAACTTTTTTAAATGGCAACTTATAAGCTATTAAAGACAGACTACTCATCCACATCTTTAATTTGCCTTAAGAGATAGTTCACCCAAAAATGAAAATTACCGCATGATTTACCCACACTCAAGCCATCCGAGGTGTACATGACTTTCTTCTTTCAGTTGAATCTGAGTTATATCAAAAAATGCCCTGCCTCTTCCAAATTTTATAATGGCAGTGAATGGGATTTGAAGATTTTAAAGCCCTAAAAAGTGCGTCCATCCATCAAAAAAGGTCCCCACACGACTGCTGGGGGTTAATAAAGGCCTTTATGTAAGAAAAATATCCATATTTAAAACATTTCTAGCTTCCCCTAACTGTCACACGCGCAATCACGAGAGAATGCTGTTCCAGCGTACCGTAAGCTCCGGTAAGAATGTGCTGATTTTGTGAGAACCAAGTTTTGTTTACAGCAAAGGAAAACAGTCTCCTCTTGACATACAGTTGAGGTCATATGTTTACATACACCTTGCAGAATGCAAAATGTTAATTATTTTACCAAAATAAGAGGGATCATACAGAAAGCATTTTATTTTTTATTTAGTACTGACCTAAAGATACTTTAAATAAAAGATGTGTACATACAGTCCACAAGAGAAAATAATAGTTTCAGAGGTTTCAAAAGTTTACATACGCTTGATTCTTAATACTATGTTGTTACATGAATGATCCACAGCTGTTTTTTTTTTGTAATAGTTATGCATGAGTCCTTTGTCCTAAACAGATCCATCTTTTCACACTGAGGACAACTGTTGGACTCATTATGCAAGTGTTACAGAAGGTTCAAACACTCACTGATGCTTCAGAAGGAAACAGGATGCATTAAGAGGCGGGGGGTGAAAACTTTTGAACAGAATGAAGATATGTACATTTTTCTTATTTTGCCTGAATACCATTTTTTTCAATTAGTACTCCCCTTCTGAAGCTACAGTAGATACTTATATGTTTACTAGGTACACAAAAAAGTAAAATTTACCCTTGATCTTCAAATTCCAAAAGTTTTCACCCCCAGCTCTCAATGCTCTGTGTTTCCTTCTGAAGCATCAGCGAGTGTTTGAACCTTCTGTAATGCTTGCATACGAGTCCCTCAGTTGTCCTCAGTGTGAAAAGATGGATCTCAAAATCATATAGTCCTTTTTGAAAAGGATTTTTCTGAAGAACAGCAGGCAGTTCAGCTGTTCAGGACTAACAAGGGACTCATGAACAACTATCACTAAACAAAAAAAAAACAGCTGTGGATCATTCATGTAACAACACAGTATTAAGAATCAAGTGTACGTAAACTTTTGAACTTTTGAATTTATTATTTTATCTTGTGGACTATGTAAACATCTTTAATGTGAATTATTCAGGTCAGTACTAAATAAAAAATAACAAATTTTGTATAATCCTTCTTATTTTGGTGAAATAATTAACATTTAGCAGATTCTGCAAGGTGTATGTAAACTGTATCACATTTTTCTTTACAAGTCCTCGTTTTATACTTCTATAAGCCTAAGCCTACATCCTAAATCATCCGTTGGAACGCCACTCTCTTGGGAATGTGCGTACGACAGTAAGCGCAAGCTATGGATGACAGTTTGTGAAATTGTAAATGTGGATATTTTCTTACACAAATGCTTCGATTCACTTCAGAAAGCCTTTATTTACCCCCTAGAATTGTGTGGAGCACTATTTATGATGGATGGATGCACTTATTTGGGCTTCAAAATCTCAACACCCATTCGCTAGCATTATAAAGCTCGGAAGAGCCCAGATATTTTTTAATATGACTCAAATTGTAATTGTAAAATTGTAAAAAGAAGAAAGTCATATACATCTAGGATGACTTGAGGGTGAGTCCTTTTAAAATGTTGCCAAATTTTAGTTGTTTTTTTCTGTGAAAAGATCGACAGCGGTCACGCTTCTCCTCGGCGAGTGACGAGGCCCAGATCGCATCTGCCCGTCCCCAGCAGCAGAGGGGCTCAGCAGGTGAACGCCACCAGCAGCAGCAGTTCCCTTCAGAGTCACAGCAGCACCCCTAGCAGAGTCTCCACGAGCAGCAGAGCAAGGCAGCCCCCATCCCATAATAACCGAAACAACTTTTCCCAAGACGACATCTGGTTCCTGGACCCCAACTGTAATGAAAACTACAGTAACCATGGATAGACACCTCCCACTGCCCTCCCTTTACCCTCAGTCCGTTACGTTGTGAAGTTTGGTTACTGGCAGCATTTTAGTATTTGTACATGTTGTCCATACTTGTTACACTATATTACATTGTGTACTTTGGGACCATAGTTTTAATATATTCAACTGTTTAAGAACTTTGAGAAAAAAAAAAGTACGATGAACTAACAAAAGAAAGACTGCTTGAACACTTTACAATTTGCCTTTTAGGTAAAACGTTTTGGATCAAAGTAAGAGCTGGTAGTCTTTTTGCTCTCTAGTATTTTCAATCAATCGTGTTTTATGTTGAAAAAAGTGAAAGGTGAGTTTTAAAAACTGTCGAAAATCAGGGTTTTACCAAATATGTGTAAATAAGAACTGGGAACTTAAATGTTGTATAGATTAGTGTGTGTGTGTGCGTGTGTGATATTGCGCTTGTACATTGGAGGAATTTTGAAGGGAAAATGAGAACTGTATATATTGTTTGTAATATTAAATTTTGGTTCATATTTTTTCACTCGTTTCCAAACGAACTGAATGTGGCAATAAGTACCACCATCGCGAACACGGGATATTTTGTTTCTGTCCGTTAAGCCATAATTAGTATTTTCAATTACTCTCATGCGTGCTCAGTGACTGGCTTGAACTTTGACTTGTGAAACCCAACTGCGAAATCGGAAGCGGCGCGCATTAACTTTTCGTTCGTCTTCTATATTGAACATTTAAGTATTATTTTAAAGTCAGTATTGTTCATATGTACAGAAGAGATTATAGTCGAGCTCTGATGTTTAAATGTATTATAGTTGTCGGATGAGGTTCAGAGAAATTGTCCTGTTTCCTCCAAGCACAACAATTAAAAATGCACTATCCTAGACATCACCTCAGCGCTTGGGTTTTCTTTTCCCCACAACACTGTGTTTGTTTGAAACAAATCATTTGTTGGAATTGTTTATCACCACCACCAGCTATGTTTTTGTGTCCTCTTCTCTGAAGCTTCCCACTATAACGCAAGATAAGAGTGGAATGAGGTCATTCCTAGTGACCACACAGAAAAAAAACGAGACGTGCAGTCTTGAAAAACAAATTTGCTTCACAGAAAAAGTTTTTATATATATTTACACTTTAAAATAATCAATGTTTTTGTTTGTGCCTTTCCTAATTCCATGAGAAAATAGTTTTGCCATTTACATGATTCATATGATCCCACTTTCAAAGGTCGCCAGACGTTGGTCACACGTTAACTTAATAAATTAAATGTTCAAATAATAGAATACATTTGATTTGGAGATAAATCATAAAAGCTACATTATACAAGTTTTTACAGTGTTCGATTATTCCTGGCCTCACTGTCCCATTGTGAGAGTACCTCTTGTGACATTAAGAAAAAATACAGATCTTTTCTTGTAATAAATGTCAAATGTTCTGACGATGGGTCATCCAATAAAATGTACCATTTGGAGACCATTGTAAGCTTGTGAATTCCAGTTTGAGACGTTCAGAGACGAGTGTCTTGGACATTGTCCTCGGCCTCCTCTTGCAGTGTCTGCGTAACAGAGCTGAGTTTGTTTTGAGGGGTTCGCATGCTGGAGTTGCGGCGAGGGAAGAGTTTGAGGCGTTCGGCTGGACTTATGGCCTGCTTTAGATGACTGGTCTCATTCAGCAGCTTCTGAATGGAGTCGTAGGTCTTCACCTGACCCTTGTCCATCATCTGCGACAGAGATCAGAATAGTCATGGACAAGTTGTTTTTTAAAAAGTGTCTCATTTGAGCAGCAATTACTCCAGTCGTCAGTGTCACATGATCCTTCAGAAATTCTGATATGCTGATTTGGTGCTCAAAAATATTTCTTATTATTAGCAATATTGATAACAGTTGTGCTTCTTAGAATATTTGTGGAAACTACTTTTTTTCAGGATTCTTTGATGAATATAAAGTTCAAAAGAACAGCATTTATTTGAATTAGAAATATCTTGTAACAATTTACTGTTAATTCTGAGAGTCAGAACTATGAAAAGTTCAAAATTGTGAGATAAAAAGGCAATTCTGACTTTCTTGCAAATGCGGGTTGGCATCTCGCAATTGCAAGTTTATATCTCACAATTATGACTTTTTTCTCACAATTCTAACTTTTCCTCAAAACTGTGAGATATAAACTTGCAGCTGTGAGTTATCAAGTCAGAATTGATAAGTTTTTATCTAGCAATTATGACTATTTCTCGCAATTGCATGTTTTATATCACACAATTCTTGACTATTTTCTTGCAAATGTGAGTTTATATCTCACAATTCTGAGTTTTTTTTTCTCAGAATTGCATTATGTTAACTCAATTGCGATAAAGTCAGAATTGCTAGATAAAAACATGCGATTCTGACTTTTCTCGCAAATGTGAGTCTGTAACTCTGTAACTTTTCTTTAGAATTGTGAGATATAAACTTGCCACTGTGAGTTCTAAAGTCAGAATTACAAGATACAAACTCACAATTGCGAGTTTCTATCTCAAAATTCTGACTTTTTTCTCGCAATTCTAACTTTTCCTTTGAATTGTGGGATAACTGAGTTCTAAAGTCAGAACTGCGACATATAAACATTCTTAGAAATGAAGTTAGAAATGCAAGATATAAACTCACAGATCTGACTTTTCTTTTTAGAATTGTGATTAAAAACTTGCAGCTGTAAGTTATAGTCAGTACTGTGACGTAAACTTGCGATTGCGAGAATGATTGCAAGTTTTTATCTAGCAATTCTGACTTTATTTCTCACAATTGTGAGTTCATATATCGCAATTCTGACTTTTCTCGCAATTCTAACTTTTCTTTAGAATTGTGAAATATAAACTCACAACTGTGAGTTATAAAGTCAGAATTGCACAATATAAACTCACAATTGCGAGAATTAGTCGAGTTTTTATCTAGCAATTCTGACTTATTTTCTCACAATTGTGAGTTTACATCTCACAGTTCTGAGAAAAAAGTCATAATTGACCTATTGGTAAGCCCCTCTCCTCGAATGCAGATGAGCCAATGGCCTATTTTATTGCATTTCCTAAACTCAAACAAAACAATCCCAATGAAGATAAAAAACATTTTCTGGTTGTCATATTCTCATTAAGTTACAATTAACGTAATGTCATCTTCTGCTTCAGCAAGGTATTTCAACGGTAAAGTCAGTGAGTCCATGCTAATGTTCAAAACCTAAATAGCGAACTGTTCTCACATCATGTACAGTGTAGGTCAAAAACACATAAACGAAGGTCTACATTTTAGTGTCTCTCCATATTAAAATGGTTAAATGTATGTTAATTTAATCGTACCCTGTAATACATGAACAGTGTTGATCCTGCCGACCGACCGTAATATGAGACTTCTCCCGCTTATTTATTTATAAAAAATATTTTATATATCCCTCCATGGAATATTTAATTCCTACTTGAATGGTGACTCTTCCGTGTCCAAAATTGTGCAAAAACATAATTGGACAAGGTTTTTACACTGACAGCTGTCATTAATGTAAGACTGAGCAACTCCGTTTGTTTGTCCAAGGGAGCAGCTGTAACTAAGGGGGGCGGGATATAAACTCACAATTGTGAGAAAAAAAGAAAAAAAAACTTGCAATTCTGACTTTTTTCCCTCAGAATTGTGAGATACAAACCCGCAATTGTGAGTTATGAAGTCCAGTTTTGAGGGAGAAAAAAGACTGATATGTTCTTAGAACTGCGATTTATACAGCATCTCACAATTCTGATTTAACTCGCAACTGATAAAGTCAGAACTGTGACGTTAATCGCAATTCTGGGAAAAAAAAAGTCAGAAATGTGAGTTTATATTTTTGTTTATATTCTAAGTTTCTATTCTGAAAAGAAAAGTCAGAACTGTGAATTCATCTTGCAATTCTGACTTCATTTCTCAAAATTGCAAGTTCATATCTCGTATTTCTGAAAAAAAGTCATAATTGCGAGATAAAAACTGGCAATAACTTTTTTTTTTTTCGGTGGCGGAGATAGGCTTCCATAAAAATGTGAAAAATTACAAAAAAAACTAAAACAAAAAGGGATATATGATATTTAAGTTGGTGTTGATGGGAGAGAGAGACAGTGCAAGAGCCTTACCAAGAAAGACTGACACTCGAGCAGCGGTTCCACTTTGTGTTCAGACAGTAATATAGTGCATGTGGAGAAAGACTGTCGTAATGTCTTCTTTAACACCTTTATTGTTCTGAAACCAAAGACAAAGCCACCATTATTTACCATGACATGAATTCATTGTACTTGGACTTAACAGCCAGTGGTGTTGGGACTCACACTGGATCGAGGTGGGCACTAGGCTCATCCAATAGGAGGATGCGGGCTCCGCTGAGGATGGAGCGAGCCAGACATATGAGCTGCTTGTGGCCGTTACTCAGCACATAGCCTCCGTATTCCAGATGGAAGTCCAGTTTGTCTGGAAACTGCTCAATCACTGTCTTGAGACCGACCTTCACACATAAACAGAAAGAACTGTAAATGAAGCAAATACTTTCAACAAACTGTCAATAAAATTACACCGAAATGATAACTTAACACAAGGGAACAAAACAAAGTGTGTCATTTTGGTGCCCGACATGACAACATTTAAAGGTTAAGCATATAATTGCTTGTTCACGAAAAAAGCCCTGGCCTTTCTCAATGGATAACAAGATAACCTCATGTTTTGCTTTAGAAAAGGTCACTTATTTCATCAACAACAAATTGGAAACCTCACACACCAAAAAAAAGTTAGGTACATAAGATAATAACTAATAAACACTAGCAAAAACATGAAATATTTGTAATGCTAAAGTTTCATTCATCCAAACTTTAAGACTGGACTTCTAGCTGGAATTAAGAAAAACTTAAACTAACTCAAAAAAGCCATTGTTGTTTGAAACCCTGGTTGTTTGAAATTTGTCTGAATTACACCCTTGACCCTTAACTACTTAGTGGCAACTAAAGTGTTTCCATAGTCCCAGCAGCAGAGACAATGCTTTTCCACTTTCTTTGAATTGCTCTAGAAAGAAGGGTCATCAAAGCACTTGACCTCACAGTCATTGATCATTTGCTCTGGACCCCTGCAGCAAAGACCCACCTCCTCCGTGACCCGCCACAGCTCCTCATCACTATGGCAGCCGTAAGGATCTAAGTTCATGCGGAATGGACCCGTAAAGATGAAGACTTTCTGTGGTGGAGTGGAAGGAGATATTTACAAGAAAATCATGAGAT
The DNA here is from genome assembly GCF_022985175.1 of Labeo rohita. Taxonomy (NCBI): domain Eukaryota; kingdom Metazoa; phylum Chordata; class Actinopteri; order Cypriniformes; family Cyprinidae; genus Labeo; species Labeo rohita. The sequence continues at coordinate 13,091,207 of NC_066886.1, read as the reverse complement.
GTTATGAAGAAAGAGGATGAAAGCCGTTCCCCGAACCGCTGTTACCTGAGGCACCACACCAAAGGCTTTCCTCCACTTCTGAAGTGGCATATTGTTCCAGTTGACCCCGTCGATGGAGATCTCACCATCTGTGTAAACCAGCTTCAAGAGAGCATTGAACAGAGAACTCTTCCCAGAACCTGTCCGGCCCAAGATACCCACCTGAAAAAGATCATATGATCGGACATGGAATTTCACAATAAAACAAAACCTGTGAGCAGGAAGTGCATCTTCAGCAATAGATGTACATCACATATACATCACAGAAATGAGTGTGAAAAAATTGAAAGCTGATCATATGGGACTCCTCTTTCAGCTAATTTCAGTAAATTTGCTATCTGTTTCCCATTGCCTATATTGTTCTACAAAGGCAAAATGCAGGAACTTTGTCAAAACCAAATTATGACTGAAATCAATTCCTATGACTTGGCTCAATCATGCTCAGATTTTGAAAAAGATATATAAAAACTGATATTGCAATTACATTTTTTTTCTCAGAATTCTGAGATATAAACTCAAAATTGTTTGTGATAAAGTCCAGTTCTGAGAGGAAAAAACACTGATATGTTTTCAGAATTTCTCAGTTTATATTTCATAATTCTGACTTAATAACTCGCAATTGCGTGTTATAAAGTTAAAATTGCAAGATGTAAACTCAGTATTGAAAAAAAGTCAGCATTGTGAGAGTTTATATCTCGCAATTCTGAGTTTTTTTTCTCGCAATTGCAAGTTTATATCACCCAGTTTTGAGAAGAAAAGTCTGAACTTTATATCTTGCAGTTCTAAGAAAAAAAGTCAGAATTGCAAGTTGAAAATTTATATCAAATTGATATCAAAATCAATTTTGGCATTGATGTAGTTACTGCATTTCACCTTTGTAAGGCAGTGCAACCCAAAAGTCTACAAATGAAAACTCTAGGATGGAAAATATAATTTAAACCTGTAAATAAAAATCAAGTTTTAAGATTTTTGTGTGTGTAAAAATAAATAAATAAATATGAATAAATAAATAAATAAATTCATTCATTCATTCCTAATATAAGTAAGAAATGTTTTAAACTAAAAGCTCTAGGATTGAAAATACTCTAAAGGACTTAATATGTAAATTAAGTCCTAAAAATGAATAAGAAATTTAATTTAAAAAACTTTATGAATTTAAAGATCAGGGTAAATTCAACTTATTTTGTCTTCTAGGAAACATGTAAGTATCTTCTGTAGCCTCCGAAGGGCAGTAATAAATGAAAAAATAAATAAAAATGTGATATCTGGGCAAAATAAGAAAAACGTACACATCTCCATTCTGTTCAAAAGTTTTCACCCCCCAGCTCTTAATGCATTGCGTTTCCTTCTGAAGCATCAGTGAGCATTTGAACCTTCTGTAATAGTTGCACTGAGTCCCTCAGTTGTCCTCCATGTGAAAAGATGGATCTCGAAATCATACAATCATTGTTGGAAAGGGTTCAAATAAACAAAAAATGCTGAAAAACCACAGAATTTGTGGGACCTGAAGGATTTTTTTGAAGAACATTACAAACACAAACAACTATCACTTAAAAAAAACAAAACAAAAAAAAAAACACATCTGTAGATCATTCAGGTAACAACACAGTATTAAGAATTAAGTTTTGAACCGGGTTATTTTTATCATTTCAACTATTATTTTGTCTTGTGGGCTATAAACATATTTTATGTAAAATATCTTATTCACATCAGTACTAAATAAACAATAATATGCTTTTTGTATGATCCCTCTTATTTTAATGATTCTGAAAGGGGGGTGCAAACTTTTGACCTCAACTGTATTTCCAATACCAGATTCTGCATTTCCATTTCTAGGCCACTATCAATTAAGCAGTTTTGTCACACAAAACTAAGAATAAGAATAAGAATACAATTTGTAATGAAAAAAATTAAGCATTTTAGCTAATAGTGTTATAAAAACTGCGTAATTCAAGCTATAGCACACTGTAATGTCATGCTGTATACCACTATTACTATTATTTCTTAAGCTATTTAATGTATGCATTTTAAACAGGAGTTTAACTCTGGAAGTTGCTTGTACATACCCTCTGTCCACCCTCCGCAGTGAAGGAGAGATTCTTAAGGACAGTGTGACCCCCTTCTGTGTATCTGACTGTTAAATTCCGCACATCGATCTGACCGCGGTTGGGCCAGCTTGAGTTGGCCCGTGGATCAACATTCTCGAAGATCAGATCCGAGCATTTGCTTTTGTCCGGTTTGGGTGTCTCAGACGGTAGGTCGATGAACTTAAAAACCCGGTCAACAGAACGCATCTGGAGGAAGAAGGATTAGAACAGCTATGATGTAATCAGGTCCACTGAGGTCCAAACTGCATGTGGTTTGTTTAGCCTTTAAATGATGCTTAGCCTCTGTGTTTGTGTGCGCGAGTACAAATGCGCACACAGTTACACCATGTGGCAAAAATAAAGCGCCACTACTGTATAAATGCGTATCAGTGTGATTGCAACTACTCTCCTGATTGGGTCATAGTAAGGAAAAACAAAACGTTCTGCACCTTGATAAGCCCCGTTAGTGTTGCTCAGACAATATTTTCAACAGCATTACAGAACAGGACAATTTCTGCAGTCTAGAGCAATTGAAAAACATGCTGAAAATCAAAAAGGCACGTACCATTCCATCTACCGCAATGCTGGTGGCAACACACCACTGGAAGGTGCCTAGAATGAGCATTGCCAGGCATATGACGATACCAATCTCGCCCGGTTTATCCTCTGTGGAATAACGCACACACATTCACATGCACCAACAAGCAAGTATAAACATCAAGTACAAACATCTCATTGAACTCGCATATACACTTCAAAGGCATTTTCCAAGCACTGCTCGTAATTACCTCTTAATAAAACCAATTGTCTGTAAAACCCACTAAATCAAGCGTTCATTGACTTTTTGGACCCACAGAGAATCGTCAAATAAACAGTGGCATCCGCTCGCTCTACATGCTCTACTGTTTACTTGGTTCATTCTCACATATCTTGCCTAGAGACAGATGGAGGAGCGCTCTTACGGTTGGTTCCTACCGCAATCCAGGCGGTCAGCGTGAAAAAGAACACAAAAAGGATGTCGGAGCGGAAGAGGAACCATCGTAGGGTCGACAGGTAGAGGAACCAGGTGGCCGTGTGGGTGTTGAGGGTCTTGTGGAACAGGTTCTCGAAGTAGGTTTGACGCTCAAAGGCTCTGATGGTCCACAAACCCTTCAGCGAGATGATGAGGTGGGAGAAAATGGGGCTACGAGCTGCGATGAGAGAAGAATGAAAGATGTCAACAATGTATACTCATTTCATTATAAAGAGCCAGTTCACCCAAAAATGAAAATTCTGTCATTAATTACTCACCCTCATGTCGTTCCAAACCTGTAAGACCTTCGTTCTTCTTAAGAACACAAATTAAGATATTTTTGATGAAATCTGAGAGCTTTCTGACCCTGCATAGACAGCAACGCAACTGACATGTTTAAAGCCCAGAAAGGTAGCAAAGACATCATTAAAATAGTCCATGTGACATCAGTGGTTCAACCGAAATGTTATGAAGCTACTTTTTGTGTGCGAAGAAAACAAAACAAATTTATTCAACACTTTCTCTTCCGTGTCAGTCTTTGATGCACGTTCACAAGAGTACCACAATGCATTGCTGTCTATGCAGGGACAGAAAGCTCTCCATTTCATCAAAAATATCTTAATTTGTGTTCTGAAGATGAAAGGTCTTACAGGTTTGAAACGACATGACGGTGAGTAATTACTGACAGAACTTTCATTTTTGGGTGAACTATCCCTTTAAGTCTTCTGAAGCAATAGATTTGTGTGACAAACAAAGCAAAAGAGTCAAAAACTAAACTTCATTTTGGCCTATTGGCCTATGGGATTATAATTAATACTTTTATTCAGCAAGGACCCATTACATGGATCACAAGTGACAGTAAAGATATTTGCAGTATACATTACAAAACAATTCCATTCCAAATAAATGTTTGAATATTTGAACTGTTTGAACAATATTAGAATTTTCCGAAGTTTAAACATTTTAAGCGACTGTTTTCAAAATTGTTAATAAAAAATGGTTTCTGAGAAAAAAAAATCTGCATCTTAATGATTTCTGAAGGATCATGTGACACTAAAGACTGGAGTAACAATGCTGAAAATTCAGCTTCGCATCACAGGAATAATTTTATTTTAGAATGTATTCAAATAGAAAACAGTTTTAAATTACCATAATATTTCACAGTATTAATGTTTTTATTGTCATTTTGATCAAATAAATGCAGTCTTGGTGAGCACAAAAAGTTTTAAATATTTTTGAAATGTTTTTTTCCAAAACCATTTAAAAAAATCGCAATGAACAGTAACAGGTATGAAATTTAATTGGACACAGAAATTTAACACAATAACGGATTCTAAGAAATTACACTATATGTTCGTCTGTCCGTCCATAAAAGTGTCTTTGCTAAATATGATGAAATATATACACTACCAGTCAAAAGTTTTAATGTTTTATTTTTTAAAGTTAGTTTCTTCTGCTCACCATGCCTGCATTTATTTGATCCAGAGTACAGCAAAACAGCAAAATATTATTACTATTAAAAATAACTGTTTTCTATTTGAATGTATTTTAAATGTAATTTATTCTTGTGATCAAAGTTACATTTTCAGCATCATTCCTCCAGTCTTCAATGTCGCATGATCCTTCAGAAATCATTCTAATATGCTGATCTGCTGTTCAAGAAACATTTATTATTATTATTATTATTATTATTATTATGTTGAAAACAGCTGAGTAGACTTTTTCAGGTTTCTTTGATGAATTTGAGCATTTTGAGAATTTGAGCAGCAAATTCAGAATATTAGAATGATTTATGAAGAATCATGTGACTGGAGTAATAATGCTAAAAATTCAGCTTTGGAATAAATGTATACATTTAATACATTTTAAAATATAGTCAAATAGAAAACAGTTATTTTAAATAATGAAAATATTTAAATTTGACTGTTTTGTTGTACTTTGGATCAAATAAATGCAGGCTTGGTGAGCAGAAGAGACTTCTTTACTGTTCAAAAATGTTGACTTGCAGTGTACATAGCCAAGTGTAAAAGCATTTCCAATTAAATTCTAAATGTTTAATGCTTTATAACGAATCAGAATTTTAAATTTTTGGTTTTAAAAAACTCAGTATTGAGTGCTTGTATTTCGTCACCATCAGTGCCACACTTTTCCAATAGCAGAAAGTGTCAGGAAGAGGAAGGAAGAAATAAAAGTCCTGCCCTCTGTCCTTTGGCCTTCAGGTGACCTCAGAAACAAAATGAACTAATCCACAAGTTCAGCTAACCATGATATTAAATCATCACATTTTTCTCATTCATCACAGCTTTCCTTGCAGCATTCCTTTCCCTTTCTATAGACAACACAATACCTTTAGCTCCTGTTGTTTGAAAAACAATAGGGTTTGCGCAGTTTTCTGGGATCCCCGCCATCAAGCTCATTGCTCATCGGTTGGGAATGGTGAGTGAATGATATCAGGATAACACTGGAGGAAATCCCTGGTCGGGTTTTTGCTAACCCAGTATTACAAAGTACGGAAAGCCCTAGCTGCTTTCTCAGAGGCCCTGAACAGGCTGACAGTAGGAAGAGCGACAGAGAGTCGACAATTGAAGCTAACAGGAGCTTTCTTCCTGTCTGAGTTACAGAGAGACTAACAGAAATGGGTCTGCCTTATTCAGAGATGCAGCAGATGATTGGTCGAGAGACAAAGCTCTGACCTCCCGCCCAATGCCGTTTCCTTTGAGATATCCTTTTCTCTTTCTGGTTGATTCATCCATCCTCTGCTCCTCCCCTGTTTTTGGACCTGGCACTGACCTCCCATCAGTGCCTTGTCTAACTGGCCTTCTCGTCCCTGGCAGCAAGCCACACGCCAGCACGCCGAGTGCGTCAGGAATGCCTTTGCCAACTGTACAGACGTATCTAACAACTGCATGCAAAGAATGCACACACTATCTGGCCTTACCTTCTGTCTCCAGCTGTTTAAGTTGTTGACCCGTACGGAGAAAGTACTTCCTCATCACAATAAAAATAATGGCCAGGGGAGTTGCTACGAGGAATATGTACGGCCGCACGATGGACACCACAAGAACACAGCCAACCACCACCACAGTCAACTGTTAGGAAAAAAAGCAAAGTTTAAAACTTTAAAGTAATATTTTTTAATCTTTTTTAACATTACAAAAGATTTCTATTTCAAATAAAGGTTATTTTGAACTTTCTATCTATCAAAAATTTCTGGGAAAAAAATCTATCACAAATGTTTCTTGGGCATCAAATCAGCATATTAGATATAAATTAATATATACACAGTTGAAGTCAAAAGTTTACATACACCTTGCAGAATCTGTATATTAAATATTTTACCAAAATAAGAGGGATCATACAAAATGCATGTTATTTTTTATTTAGTACTGAGTTGAATAAGATATTTCACATAAAAGACGTTTACATATAGTCCACAAGAGAAAATAATAGTTGAATTTATAAAAATGGTCCTGTTTAAAAGTTTACACATGCTTGATTCTTAATACTGTGTTGTTACTTGAATGATCCTGAATGTTTTTTTGTTTAGTGATAGTTGTTCATGAGTCCCTTGTTTGTCCTGAACAGTTAAACTTTCATAAAAGTCTTTCATGTCCGACAGATTTGATGGTTTTTCAGCATTCTTGTGTATTTGAACCCTTTCCAACAATGACTGTATGATTCTGAGATCCATCTTCAAACGCTCACTGATGCTTCAGAAGGAAAAACGATGCACTAAGAGCTGAAGGTGTAAACTTTTGAACGGAATGAAGATGTGCAAATTTTTCTTATTTTGCCTAAATAACTTTTTTTTCATATATTACTGCCCTTCAGACGCTACAGAAGATCCCCAGAAGACCTTTACCCTGATCTTCAAATTCAAAAAGTTTTCACCCCCTGGCTCCTAATGCATAGTTTTTGATTCTGAAGCATTAGTGAACATTTGAACCTTCTGTAGTAGTTGCATGTGAGTCCCTCAGTTGGATCTCATACAGTCATCATTGCAAAGGTTTCAAATACAAAAAAAATGCTGAATAACCAAATAATTTTTGGGACCTGAAGGACTTTTCTGAAGAACAGCGGGCAGTTTAACTTTTCAGGACAAACAAGGGACTCATGGACACATATCACTAAACAAAACAAAAAACAAAACAAAACAAAAAACACACACAGCTGTGGATCATTCAGGTTACAACACAGCATTAAGAATCAAGCATATGTAAACTTTTGGACAGGGTCATTTTTATAAATTCAACTATTTTTTCTTGTGGACTATATGTAAACATGTTTTATGTTAAATATCTTACACAGGTCAGTACTACATAAAAAAATAACATGCATTTTTTATGATCCGTCTTATTTTAACATTAACATTTTGCAGATTCTGCAAGGTGTATGAACACTTTTGACGTCAACTGTATATATAACATAAATTTAATTAATTTAATTTTGTTTAAACACTACCAAGTGAAATCTATCTACCCATGCAATCCCCACAAAAACCTAAGGCTTTTGACAAAAAAAGTTTATCAAAGGAGTCTCAAACCTGGACAAAGTCAAACATTAGGAGAGGAAGCATGTCATCAATGGTGGCCATGTCTTTGGTGAACCTATTCATGATTCGACCTGTTAAAATGGGATACAAACAGTAAAGTATTAAGTCGGAAAGTGGACCTGGGGAAATAGGGTTTCTTATTCTACTTTTGATAACACTGACCTGTCTTCATTGTATTGAGCACAGACATGGGTGCACTGAGAACTGCATGCAGCATCTTCTGGTGCAGTTTCTTGGAGATTGTGATCATAGTGTGCACAAGCGGAAGACCCCGGAAAAACCCCATCGCAAGGAGGCTTTCTGACGTGGCCACGTAGATGTAGAGAATGTAATAGCTGCCTGTTGGGGTCACAATGATGCCATTTCTTTTTCCAGGTGAAGACATGTTGGAGTACTTTGTCATATTTGGGTCAGCTCGATGTTGCTCTTCTTTCCAAAGTTCACTGCAACAACAAATAAAGTGAAAATGCTATATTTTGTCGATTGATTAAAGGGGACATCGGATGTAAAATTCACTTTTACGCGGTGTTTGCATATAAATATGTCTTAGCAGTGTTTAGTCACAACCTCCTACAATTATAAAATACATTCAGTTCTTTTTTGCAATCCCCATAAAAACCTAAACAGTTTCAATTATCAAGCCGTTTTGATTTTCTGAGCAGAATGATGTCATATTGCTCAGGCCCTGCCCACAACCATTAATGGACTGTCCCATATTAGCATATTTCCACCCTCAGCCAGTTGTACGCTGTCCGCCATTTTCTCAGCACTCGAGTAGCTGTAGCGACAACAGCGTCTCAAAGCAATGCAGATGTTTTCTAGTTGGATGTAAAAGTGAACATAAAAGTCTTAATTTTCTCCCAACTTCAGAGCCACTGAGGACGCAGTAGAATAGTTTTGTTTTTGATTGTAACACGCTACCGAATATACACAAAACGGAAGAGAGGGGCGGAGCAGTAGCTCATTATCATTTAAAGAGACATGCACTGAAACAGCTTTCTGTGAACAGAGCTGTTTTTGACAAGGTAAAAAAGGGTGCTGTTTTTCACAACCACTGAGGGACTTTAACCAAAGTATTTTGCAGATATTTCATGAAGATCCTAAAGAATCATTCCAACTTGTGGAAAATGGGCATCTGATGTCCCCTTTAAAATGAATTACAGATTACTACTGAAGAATGCTTGACAAAGAAGAGTTTAATTCTGCCTGTAAGAACAGATTACTGGAAAATGAGGTAAGGAAAAACACTTACTCAGTTATCAGAAAAATCCCTGCTACAGATCCTGCAACCTAAAAACACATAGGAAAGATTAAGGTTAGTAAATCTAGATGTACACTACCGTTCAAGATATTTTTTGTTTTTGAAAAAAGTCTCTTATGCTCACCAAGTATGCATTTATTTAATTAAAAAAACATAGTAAAATAGTGAAATATTATTACGATTTAAATAAACTGTTCTCTATTGTAATATACAGTCAAACCAAAAAAATATTCAGACACCAGATATAATATTTGCTATTTTTTACTAGTGGGTGCAGGACACTTTAGTTCATTTACAGTATGTAAGTAAGGATAAAAATAAAAGTGAACTGTAACATATTATACCCAAAAACTATTCATACAGTGGACTACCAGTAAAATTGATCAAAATTTGACCAAAAATTTGATTTGACTCTTTGACCTGACCATGAGTTGTTACATACCTTTCTATCAAAGTAATCTGAAATTATCAAGATTAATTTGTTCTGACACAGTTTAACTCTTGAGTTCTTGTCCTATTTTATTACAATTTTTTAAACTATAGTGAATAAACTGTGATAATGTGAGAAATGTTAAAGGTGTCTGAATAAATTTTGGTTTGACTGTATTCTATGCATATAAAATGTATTTTAGATCTTGGATTCTTTGATAAACAGCATTTATTTGAAATAAAAATCTGTATTTACTGTCGCTTTTGATCAACTTACTGCATTTTTGCTAAATAAAATTAATTTATATTAAATCGTACTAATCGCAAACTTTTTAACCATGGAAACACATCAACAATATTCATTTGTAATGCAGAACATGTCAGTACACAATTTATGAATACATGCACAAAAAATATTAGGTTTACCTCAATTGCAGCAACAAGGAAGATGAAGATCAGAACATAGAGAAGGCTTTTATTATTTGACACATATCTGACATATGTGTTCCACTTTGTCGTTTCAAATACATCTTCTTTTTCATCTATTTCATCAACTAAGCAAGCCTGCAAAGAGAACCAAACCAAGTTAAATCTTTGTATGTAAAGTAATATGTTGCAGTTAGTGCAAGAATTTTCCACACCTCAATGTTTTCTTCCTCTAGGATCCCGGTGATGTCATATGCGCTGTCTGACAGACGGCGAGTATAGATGTCCAGCTCTGATGCCACTTCACTCTGAGGCATGACGGACAGGCGTCTGCGGAAAGATGACTGAAGGTGGTCACGACGGCCTTGGCCTTGTGCATTAGTCATGAAAGCTAACACCGACTGCCGCCTCTGACCAGCCATATGCACTCCGTGATTATGATACACGTCGCTTCCCATAAAGGATTCATCCACTAGCTCGTTCTCTGGTACCAGGGAGAACTTCCGGTCAGGTAATGTCCTCCGAACCTCTTCTTCAGGTATCTGAATGAAGGATGCCTTACGAGTTGCTCCGAGAGTGCTGAGGATCACTGAAGATTTTCTTTCATCTATATACACGGGCATGGACGGGGCCACTTGGCGAAAAGCAGAGCGTTCAGGTCGCATGCCTGCGCTCTCATCCACCGAGACGCGGTGGAGAGTCTCTGTGAGGATGGAGCAGCGGCGTTCTGCGCTTACATTGTCATAGGCCTCCAAACCCAAAAGCAAAGAGCTGAAATCAGGCCGCTCTGACTGAAGCTCTGAAAAGGTGCCGTAGAAAAAGCTTTCACCGTTGTGGAGGAGTAAGATCTTGTCAGCTCGCTTTAAATGCTCAATCTTATTGGTTACCAAGATGCGTGTCTTAGAGGCCATCAGCTTACACAGACATCTGGGTAAATACATAAAAATAAGGTTACACAGCAAAAAACAATCCAAACACATCCAAAACAATTTTTTACATAATATATGTATGTACTGTGTATGTTTATATGTATATATATAAATATGCACACATATATGTGTTTATATATAATATAAATCATATGTTAATCATATGTAAATATGAATATATAATAAATGAATATACACACACACACATGTAAATATATACAATATATAATAGAACAAATGTATATGTATATATATATATATATATATATATAAATAAATAACAGGACGCGATTAATCACGATTAATCGATTTTACATCACTAAAAACTATTGATTAAAAGATGTTTAATAAGCACATTATATATACACACACACACACACACATAAATATATACAATATATAGTCAAAAAATGTACATAAATAATTGGATGTGATTAATCGTGTTTAATCAATTTTACATCACTAAAAAAAAACTATTGATTAAAAGATGCTAAAAAAGCATATTATACACACACACACACACACATACGTAAATATTTACAATATATAGTCGAAAAAATGTATATATATATATATATATATAAATAACAGGATGCGATTAATCGCGATTAATCGATTTGACATCACTAAAAACTACTGAATAAAAGATGTTAAAAAAAGCATATTAATAACACACACACACATGTAAATATATAGAATATATAGTCTAAAAAATATATATATATATAATTGGTAATCGTGTTTAATCGATTTGACATCACTAAAGACTATTGATTAAAAGATGTTAAAAACCATATTATACACACATACACGCAAATATATACAATATATAGTCTAAAAATGTATATATATAGATATATAAATAATTGGATGCGATTAATTGTGTTTAATCGATTTGACATCACTAAAAACTATTAACAGATTTTGAAAATGCATATTATATATACACACAAACACACATGTAAATATATACAATATATAATAGAAAAAAAAAATTTAGATATAAATAATTAGATGCAATTAATCGCAATTAGTCAATTTGACATCACTAAAAACTATTGATAAAAAGATGTTGCAAATGCATATATAAACAATATAGTATATACAGAGATATATTTTACGCATATGTGTATATACAAATATTTAAATAGTTTTAGAACATATGGAAATGTCATTATATATTATATACTATATACAATATATCACGTCATTGAAGTGTTTCATGGGAGTGGTACAATTTGCTTGTCTCAGATCTCTGATTTTTACTTCTGGAACCCGACTGTTGCACTCTATTAACTTGGATGGAAATTCTAAAAGATGTTTAATTTTTTTTTAATGCACTTAGTAGAAAAGTATTGTTTATTACTTTGGAACATACAGAAATTCTGATCCCAAGTCTACTGCATCAGAAAACAGGCATAGAGCAATCTCACAATGAAAGCCAAAATGCAACATGATATAAATGGGGAAGTTCATTATTTAGTTAAATGAATCCATATACATACTTGTCAAATATCTCTTTTTCTGTTGCAATATCCAGGTGAGTAAACGGTGCATCAAGCAGGTAAACATCAGCATCTCTGTAAATAGCCCTGTGCAGAAAATAAAATATATCACTCAATAACATTTTGAGATTTAATTTTAAGAGTTTAAGAGTATATTTTAAGGTAAACGTGTACAACAGTGCTGACACAGGGAAGCTTTTGTTCAAACAAACAAACAATAAGAGCCTGTCAAACTCTCCTTATTTACGTCTGCAAGATTTAATATTGAGTTTATAGCCATGTAAATCCAAAAACAAACTTCCTGATGTGATGTAACAACGTGTTTTGACAGTCATATGTATATGATTTATTTTCTTCCCTAAAGTTCTGTGGGAACGAGCAGAGAAGTGAGGTTTCCAGCGTGACTTAAACAACAGGTGCTGGTGTACATCTGAGGAGTTGAGAGATGTTTAAGTGCAGGTGAGGAAATGTGTGACATACCTGGCTAGAGCCACACGTGCCTTCTGACCCCCACTCAAGTTTAAACCCCCCTCAGCCATAGGCGTCTTATCCTTCTCAGGAAGAGCAGCCAGATCCTGATAATAAAACATATCATTATACAGAGCAAGAGAAAGTAAGACATTTTTAATAAATTTAGGGAAAGCCAAAAACCACATGCTACTTTACAAGACTCTGAAGCACACAGACACAAGACAACACGCACTTACAGCATAAATTTGGTGGTTAAAAACCTTTTTGACATGAAATAACGGAAACACTCATGCTTAAAAAACCACCCTAAAATGTTTTTGGGTCTTTTTTGCCTGAATAATTGTTGGTTGTTCCCAAAACCTCTTTAAAACTAGCAGACCAGCCTGAGTTAAGTTAGTCTGGTTTAAGCTTTTTTTCTTAACAGGGACCACATAACACTTGAGAAGAACAAGTACTTACCTTGTCATCAACTCTGTCCGTTGTAGAAGCATTAAAAATAATAATTAAATGCAGTGATGCAGTAGAAAGATTTTAAAACCCTACACAAACAAATCAGTCTTTAAGATGGAAATGCCAGGGTTTACTGCCTAGAAACAACACGAATAAGGACTGAAATGCTAGTATATCAGTGCCACAAAGGAAATACATGGATAACACAAGCCCACTAAACCTGGGCGTTTCCACTTTACATTTTAAAGACTCCACAAATCCATTTATTAGATCCCGCTAGTCTTGCTGTTTGCACTGAGAGCTCGTTTCTAACGCGTGACTCAGAAGATTAAGTATGTATGCTGGGAAAGCAAAAGTTTCTGCATCTTGATCTATTAGCATACACTGAATAAAGACTCATTATGTACATAAAACAACAACACTTTGGAGTTTCTTGCTAGTTAGCACACAAACGGCTAACTTCTCACACTCTGTTGTTGTGGCCTAGCTTACCATTGTAATAACAATAGCCGCCTCACACACACACATCTTCTGTTGTTACAGTCCCGATGTTTCGTAACAAACAGACATTAATTGTGCCTGTAATAACCATTTACTCTGAAAACATGCTTTGTTTGAGAGGAATCACATTCACTTTTCTCTTTATGGGAAACATGGGAACTGACACAGATTGTAAATGTCCCAGGTTCACCATTCAGAAATATGTTATATAAATAAACTACGATTAAACTAAAAATATAACCTTTTTTCTGCCTCCTCTGAGCCCACTGAGTTTTAACAGACACCTTAAAATGTGCAGTGAGCTTGGTGGCGAGAATGAATGGGGAAAAATCAGGAAAGAGGAGGCAATGAGATGACGTTATGATTGGATGTGACTGGTTATTCTCGGCTGTGATTGGTTCATGCGATAAATGCCGTCTCGTGTTCGTGCACATTCCGCATTCACAAATCAGACTAAGCAAACAATATAATGGTGTTAACAGGAAGATTAATTTAAGAAAAAGTAAGTAAACAACTCACACACTTAGATATAATCACTTGTCACATCAAAATAAGATTTAAAATGGCATGAAAACATGATCTGTGGGAGTTTTTAGGTAGTAATCGTCTTAATCTCAGTGTCTGTGATCAGTATTTACTAAACTTTGATGACTGATGATCCAAAACATTCACAAATAATTAAAAGTTAACTATTAAAAAAAAAGCTGAATATAACTTTACAAATAAAACATGCTTTTTAAATTGTTATTATTTTGCAATAAATGTAAAATGCTTAAAAACAACAACTTGATGAGATTCATACTTGGCTTTAATAAATAAAATATTGATTACATTGTTAATGTAAAAATATAAAATAAATTTTTATTTTTTTCTGATAGTGTAAATATGATTATTTAACCAAGAAAATGTGACTGGTACATGATTTTATGTTCGATTTTTTTAATGTGATTTTTATTATTTTAAAAATCGCATGTAAAATGCACTAAAAACATATTTTGTTTGACTTATTGACATATTGCCTAGTTAGCTATTTTTTTTATCAGTTCTGTCAGATTTATGCTTAAAACAAAATAATCACAATTAATTCACTATATAAGTGACACTGAAACCATTTTGTCTATGAATGTATGGTTTGTTAGCATAGGACAATATTTGGACAATATACCACTGTTTGAAATTCTGGAATCTGAGGGTGCAAAACAAAAATCGAAATATTGAGAACAAAAAAAAAAACAAAGTTGTCCAAATAAAGTTCTTAGTAATGTATATTACTAGTCAAAACTTAAGTTTTGATATACTTGTGGCAGGAAATTTACAAAATATCTTAATGGAACATGATTTAATTAATATCTTAATGATTTTTGGCATAAAAGAAATATTGATCATTTTGACCCACACAATGTATTGTTGGCTATTGCTACAAATATACCCATGCTACTTATGACCGGTTTTGTGGTTCAGGGTCACATATTCTCTGAAAATATGAAATCGTTATCTTTGTGAATTTAATTTACATTTTTGCAGCGTTTGTAAAGCCTTGCATTTTCACTAGACAAACCTCATCCACTAGCACAAATAAATCTCACACGTCAGACTGATGCCTGGACATGAATGTGTTCTCAGCAGATCTCCTGACCGTCTTTTCTTGTAAGACTCAATTAAACAAGGGGCCTGTCATTCAACACTTTGGCTGCTGATAGTT
This sequence comes from Labeo rohita, assembly GCF_022985175.1. Lineage (NCBI taxonomy): Eukaryota > Metazoa > Chordata > Actinopteri > Cypriniformes > Cyprinidae > Labeo > Labeo rohita. The sequence goes on along the minus strand of NC_066886.1, from coordinate 13,075,843 downwards.
GCACACGATTGGCTGATTTGGTATCAAGAGATTGAGGGTGAGGGGAGAAAACCATGAGTGGAGTAATATGACACAGTTTTACGTCTAACAAAGGTTCTCAGTTCAATTGCCAGGTGAACATTCCATGTAGAAAGAGAGAAAGGCAGAGAAAGAAGAGAGAGAGAAAGAGGGAAGACAGAAACAGAAGCAAACCAGGAGCCAAAACCTTGAGAGAACGCAGAGGAGTGCTAGTTAGGTTGAGAAAAGAGACGAGTGAGGTCAAGCAATATGCTGTAGACAGAGGGACAGAAATACAACTGAGAAATTGGAGATGGGAGTAAAACTAAAGGAAATAAGAGAGACAAAGAGTGGACTGAAGAGCATTAATTTGTCAGTACCTCCTCGAGCTGGCATGCTTTGACCACACTCTTGTAGCGATACTCATCATAGGTCAGACCAAAAAGGATGTTGTCTCGGATGGTGCCAGGCATGATCCAGGCTGTTTGGGAGGAGTAGGAGATTCGACCGCTGTGTCGGATCTTCCCAGAGGAGGGAACCAGCTCCCCGAGTATGGTCATCAACAATGAGCTCTATAAATACAGACATTATGTCTGAACAATGACAACCTTACAGTTTCCTTTTAGCAAATGTTTGCTTTCTCTTATACAGCTAGCTTTACTCATCCTTTTACATTTCATCTTATTTTTTTTAGCTTATTAAAGGCTTCACACTGTAGTGTACTTGGCCTTTTATTTATTCACCATAATTGTTTTAATTGTGAATTATTCTTTAGAATTGTTTAGTCTCATTTCCTACACTAATTTCTAACTGTAAAGTAGAAAATGTGTTTTTTTTAATCAACAAAACGTTTCTTTAAGCTTAAATTTAAAGAAATTATAAATTAAATGATAATAATAAATATATAATAATTATTTTAATGTAAATAAATATATTTCAATTTTTTTTGCTCTGACATATATTTACGACAGATTTGAAAATAACGGCAAGCACTCCTACCTTTCCAGATCCCATAGAACCGGTAACAGCCAACATCTCTCCTTTCTTCAGATTCAAACTGATGTCCTTCAGTACAGGAGTCACATATAGGTTGGTAAAGAAGATTCCTGCATCTCCATTGTGATGGCCATTAGCTTTGTTCTCCTGTTTTATCCTTTCCAAAAGTTCACCAGGACCCTGAAAAAACACAGAGGGTATTTACACTGCAATACATATACACACTTAATTCGTTCAAAAATACTGATCCCTCCTTCACCTAATAAAGTTTCACTTAAAGAGACAGTTCACCCAAAAATGAAAATTCTGTCATTATTTACTCACCCTCATGTCGTTCCAAACCTGTAAGACCTACGTTCATCTTCGAAACACAAAACAAAAATATTTTTGATGAAATCTGAGAGCTTTCTGAACCTGCATAGACAGCAACACAACTGACATGTTCAAGGCTCAGAAAAGTAGTAAGGACATCAATAAAATAGTCCATGTGACATCAGTAGTTCAACCTTAAATTTTTAAAGCTATAAACATGATGAAGACTGATAATAAAGAGATGAAATTGTTGAATAAAGTCATTATTTTTTGTTCTTTGCGCACAAAAAGTATTCTCCCAACTTCATAAAATTCTGAAGATGAACAAAGGTCTTACAGGTTTGGAATGATATTAGGGTGAGTAATTAATGACAGTTTTTACTTTTGGGTGAACTGTCCCTTTAAGTACATGACTGTCTCACTAAAACAAAACCGTACATGTTCCCATAGGGAGGGGATGATGGGATCTTTAAAGGAATAGAAGGAGGACCTGACTCACTCAGGGTTAATCGTTGACCTCAGTTAGGCTTCATGGGTCATTAGCCTTAAAACTAATTTATTACATGCAATTCATATTCAAAGAGACTGAGAAACAGTCAACATAGAGCATCGCAATTAGTTCTCTAAATGAGCTTTTTGCTCATTCGAAAAGAATTGAAAAGAAAAGAATCAATCTTTTTTGAAAAGAAAGGTAAGGATCTGATGATACAGAATAGAAATCCAGGAGAGATGTTCTTAAAGGGATAGAACATTCTGTCATTAATTACTCACCCATAAGACCTTCGTTCATCTTTGGAACACAAATTATATTTTTGATGAAATCCGAGAGCTTTCTGACCCTGCATAGACAGCAATGCAACTACCAAGTTCAGGTCCCAGAATGGTAGTAAGGACATTGTTAAAATAGTCCATGTGACATCAGTGGTTTAACCATAATTATATAAAACTACGAGAATACTTGTGTGCGAAGAGAACAAAAAATGGCTTTCAACAATATATTCTCTTCCATACCAGGGGTTTAAAGTCAGAAAGCTCTCAGATTTCAAAATTTCTCAAATATTTCACAATATTTCGAAATATCTAAAATATTTCACAATATTTCGAAATATCAAAAATATTTTAATTAAGGCTCTGAAGATGAACAAAGGTCTTACAGGTTTGGAATGACATGAGGGTGAGTAATTTATGACAGAACTTTTTTGGGTGAACTCTTCAATCCAAAAGACTATGAATGCATTACTATACCTCATCCCAAGAAGCAGTCACATCTATAAGTTCCAGCTCAGTGATGCTGAGATCATATTCCATCAACTTGTATTCTTCCTTACAAAGAAATTCCTTGAGGAAACAGGTAAGGTAAAGTTTTAGGTAGAGCTCTGGATACAGAGAAGACCACAGTAATAACAACAATATCTCAAAGTTCAGTAGAGTTCACAGCATTACTCAATAAAATACTGATGCCAAGCAGAGTGCTTTCAGATGAGTGTTTTCCCTTTATGAACACCAAACCAGAAATGATTTACCTTTATAGCTATATTATAGCAGATATCATTTAGCATTACTACTAAAATGGCATTAATGCAAAAATTCACAAATGAACTGGTTAGTAGAAAATGAAAATATTTGTCCGAGAACTATCTGAAAATCTGGAATCTGAGGGTGCAGAACATCAAAATATTGAATGTTAAAAAATGTGCACCCCTAATAAGTCATAATTCATGGTGTATCACACAGGAACTGTGAGAATGGGCTGCACTTGTGCTAGTTTTAGAGCATGTAGACTCACTTCAATCTTCCAAATAAGCCGCATGGTGTCGTACCACATCTGGATGGAGCCGGGCAGTTGTCGAGTGACTGTCATACGCAGGACCATACAGTAGGAGAGAGTGGTGAATATGCGACGAAGGTTGATACCGCGGCTGAGGGCGTGAGGCACGGCTGCGGCCACAATCACAAAGATGGCTGAGAAAAAGTATGCAGAGCTGTAGAAGTAGCGCAGGGAGCCAATCTTCCTGGTCAGCTTCACCTCATCCCTACAAACAGTTTACAAGAAGTAAGAATGACAAACATGCAGAGTCACTCAAGGCTCAATTCTTGCACAACCTTTGCTCAACCTGTATGTGCTACAACTGAGCCAAATCATGGGAAAGTACCAAACTGATTATTTTGTAGAACTGACCTGGACTATTTTAACAATATCCTTACTACATTTCTGAGCCTTGAAAATGGTAGTTGCGTTGTTGTCTCGGGTCAAAAAGCTCTCGGATTTCATCGAAAATATCTTAATTTGTGTTCTTAAGAAGAACGAAGGTCTTACAGGTTTGGAACGACATGAGGGTGAGTAATTAATGACAGAATTATTATTGTTGGGTGAACTATCCCTTTTATTGATTGCTTTTTTTATTCCTTTCGCTATGTTCTGATTATTTTATAATTATTTTAAACCCTTTTTATGTAAAGCACTTTGAATTACCTAATTAAAGGTATATGAAATGTGCTATATAAACAAACTTGCTTTGCCGTGCATTGAAGGAGAACGTCAGATGGATAGGATATTTGGAGACTGTGTCATGAGATATCAAATAGCTAAAAAAACAATGACACATTGATTCTCCAAGACTGAGCTGATAACAAAAACACAAAGGCATACCGTGTGCTGCCATGCTGTAATACTACTAAGAAACAGTGGGAGACTGTGGCTTCATGTTTCTCTGATCCAAAATCTCTTAGGAAAGAACTTCACTTTATATTAAAGAAGTGGGAATTAAAGCATTAGGGGATAAATGTAATTAACTAAAATATCAACTGTAACTGTTAGTACTGACTTAAAAATTTCCTGGTAATTTACTCACCACCATGTCATCCAAGATGTTCATGTCTTTCTTCTTCAGTCGAAAAGAAATTCAGGTTTTGGAGGTAAACATTCCAGGATTTTTCTCTATAAAGTGGACTTCAATAGAAGCCAATGGGTTAAAGGTCCAAATTGCAGTTTCAAGGGCTCTACATGATCCCAGCTGAGAAATAAGTGTCTTATCTAGCGAAACAATCAGTCATTTTATAAAAAAATTAAAAATTTATATACTTTTAACCACAAATGCTCATCTTGCACTAGCTCTGAATGCATGCCTATGTCTTCACGCAATACGTTGGAAAGGTCGCACATGCTTAGTTCTGTGTACTTTGGTTCGAAAATCTAATTTTCTCCTCCAATTTCGAAATCGTACAACATCGTTTTATCTTTTTTGTAAAGAGTGTTTGACTTCTTCGCACGGTTGCTTTGTAAACACTGAGTTAGTACTTCTGCCTATGTCCCACGCGTGACCTTTCCAACGTGACTACGTGATGTGTAAAGCCGAGCTAGTCCAAGACAAGCATTTGTGGTTAAAAAGTATATAGATTTTTTATATTTTAAAAAAATGACCAATCGTTTTGCTAGATAAGACCCTTATTCCTTAGCTGGGATTGTGTAGAGCCCTTTGAAGCTCCATTGAAACTGCAATTTGGACCTTTAACCCACTGGCTCCTATTGAAGTTCACTATATGGAGAAAAAACCTGGAATGTTTTTTTCAAAAACCTTAATTTCTTTTTGACTGAAGAAAGGAAGACATGAACATCATGGATGACATGGGAGTGAGAAAATATTTATTCTGGAAATGAATTAATCCTTACTGTCTGATGTTCTTGATGAGGGTCTCCATTATCTCCTCCCAGCCATAGGCCTTTACCGAATGCAGGTTCTCCATGATCTCTGAGGTCAGAGCCAACCGTTTGTTAGTCAGTAGCACTTTTTGTGCTCTAAAAGAAAACAGAAGAAGAAAGAAAATTGAAATGAAGTATCTGTTCTTACAGAACTTCACATCCTGTACATAATAAACTTCTGACTAATGTCTACGATGGTGTCTCATGAGTGAAGGCACTGAACACAGACAATATACATACTGAATTAAGCTTGATTGTGAGTTTGTGTGTGGTAATTTGTCTCAGCAGCGGTTCTGACCAACATTGTTTACATTTCTCAAAAGCACAAGGCTAACCAGCCTTCTGATTACAGACGCAGAAGCAAACTACCTGTCCAAACTCTTCAAAGCCTTTAACCAGCATGAATCACAGATGGAATGTGTGTTTTTGTGGGAGCATCATCTTTAAAACAAATCTGTGCCAGAGTCTGTCAATGTGAATGTCTTTGGGCAAGACTCACTTTTTGGTGGTAGAAAGTTTGGAGACTTACTTGTAAGGACCCATTTTATGTGAGAGAAAGGCCTGCAAAACACCCAGTAAAGAGATAGCGGCAAGTGCACAGAAGCTGTTGACATCAATGAGTTCCCAGATAAGTCCTGTACACAGGATGCATTGCAATGGTGAAATCCATACAAAATGGGCCATACCCAAGCTCTGCACAAAAAAAGAAGAAAGTAATTAATTAAAAATGCAAAGCTTTATTTATTTATTTTTTTAAATTTGAAGAGTTCAGATGCAAAAGCCTCCATCCATCTGAGATTTTTCTTTCAAATTAGCATTTCTTTCTGGCTACTTTGTATAGGTTTCTAGGTAAGTACTGGTACTTCTGATTGGGCTGAGGCTGGAATTTAGCGAGTTTGAAGTCAAAGTATTTGTTGGACGTGTACTATGTGTCAGGAGCATTCACTCAGTATCATCATCTCATTTTTGACCGAGATGGCTTTTAGCTGGTTTTGCATCTGAAGTCTTCATTTGTTTATGTCAAAGGCTGACACCTAGGAGCTTCTGCACATTTGCAGCGGTACAAAACATTCAAAACCATCTCACACATTCCAAGGAAAGGACACTCGAAGAACCCACATTAAACACAGGTGCTAATTGCTTCAGACCACTTACAGAGTGTATCAATATTCAGCACATTGGCTCTACCTTCTCAGGATGTTCCAGAGTTCAGCTACACTCCCCGCTGAAGCATTATGCTACATTTAATGCTCAGCCAACATGTAGCTACTTACACACTGCAAGTTTCAGGAGTGACAGCCACATTTAAATACAGGAGTCCTGTAAATTATTGTTCCATGTAGAATTTAGCCATTTGGTATCTGCCATTTTTCAGCTAAAGACTCTTTTTGTCCATCGATTTTAACTACACCATTGCTAATAGATGTGCTGTGTTTTGTTTATGCTCGGGAGGCTGCTTAAGACAGAGCTGCCCTGCGGTGTTGCCCTGTCCTCATATTTACAAGTGCTTTTAAGCATGTTGTTTGGTCTTACATCATAAAGCTAGGCATTTTATGGAGTTAATAAAGTGGTCTGTTGCGGATATGAGATATATGATTTTTGGGGTGTTATAAATCATAAAGCATTTGAGTGTTTTATTTTTGTGCTCGTCCTTGTTTGTTGCTTTATTGTCTATGAAGATCTGGCAACACTGAAACTTTACCACAGGGCTTGTGAGCACAAAATGTCAAGACTTATTTCACTGTTATTTTATTGCATCTCGCGTACAAACATTATTTCTGATGTGCATTTAAATATGTCATTAACATTAGCAGTTCCGTGCACACTACATAGAATTTCTGTACCTGTATTTTCCGAGAGTTAATGCAGTTGTCGAATGTGGTTGTCACTCCCGTATTTTAGTGAATTATGTGTGTACAGAACGCGATTAAGGAGTAAAAGGTGAACTGACAACCAAATTTAGCTCCAGTGTGTACGTGGCCTGTTAGCAGCAGTATATTCATTTCTAACGGTCAGCCTCCTCTGTGTTAGACACAAACTCTCACTTTTCTTTACAAACTGGCCATAGATACACTACCATTCAAAAGTTTGTTATTTTTTGAAAGTAATAAATACAGTACAAACTTTTATATTCTTACAAAAGATTTCTGTGTTAAACAAATGCTGCCATTTTGAAAATGGTGCTTTTTTTAATGCATTGCACTGTGTTGTATTTTTGGCTTAAAGGGATAGTTCACCAAAAAATGAAAATTCTTTCATTAATTACTCACCCTCATGTCGTTCCAAATCACAAATTAAGATATTTTTGATGAAATCCAAGAGGTTTCTAACCCTGCATAGACAGCAAAGGGACTGACACATTCAAGGCCCAGAAAGGTAGTAAGAGCTATATATTATATTGTTGAATAAAAATGTTTTTTCTTCGCTGTGCACAAAAAGTATTCTTGTAGCTTCATAAAATTAAGGATGAACTGATGTCACATGGACTATTTTAACAATGTCCTTACTACTTTTCTGGGCCTTGAACGTGTCAATTGCATTGCTGTCTATGAAAGCTTTCGGATTTCATCAAAAATACCTTAATTTGTGCTTCATTTGTGAGTAATTAATGACAGAATTTTCATTCATGGGTGAACTAAACCTTTGAAGACAAAAAGGTATCACAGTATCACAGGCGACCTATCATCCAGCAAAATGAGGGAAAGCTTGTGATTTGCTCTTCTCATACTTGCCTGATCAAACTTGCCCAGGTTGGCTGACATCAGACTGACCAGCTGACCTGTGCTTATACTGTCCAAAACTCGGCTAGAAAGTTTTAAGGTCTAAGGGTCAAGATTAGAAGAAATTAATACACTTAATATACTGTTACTTAATTGTATATTTTGCTAGAATAATTTGTGGAAAGATGATAGTAGACACAAACCTTTTTAAAGATTATGCTAAAAAGTGCGATTCTAATCTGCATGCCCAGGTGGTGCAGTCCAAACATGGCAGGCTGGAGCAGGAGAAAGCGGACAGTGAACAGCAAGCCGAGACCTAAGGCAAGAAAGTAACCATTGGCTCGCTCTGGTTCATGGACCGGGTCAAATGACGCAATTATTCGCCCTAAAAGCTGCGGCTGCACTGTTTTTGAAGCCTCCTGAAAAACAGTAACAGAAGTGACATCTTCATATTCAAATTTACAAACGTAAACATCAAAAGTATGTACATACAAAATCAACAAGAGGTTCTTCACTTAGAAAGTCACACTGCATTGTTACCTGCAGTAGGAATCACACAACTTCGTACCGATGAGCAAACAGTATCCACCCATGTGCATACAAATTATCACACTTCATGCGTTTGGTCTCTCTTGTACTAAACTGTTGTATTCAGAGATCAACACTCAAAAAAAGACCAGAGACAGAAATTATTCAGACACTTACGCCTATATATAGGAGCAAACCGAAGAACAGAAAAGGCCATATGAAGCATCGTGCCAATGCTCGTAGTAGACTGGGCTTTTTCCTTCCAGATGCAACTTCTCTGTCCCATTCTCTGTTTAGGGAAAAAGAGAAAACTGAATGGAACAGTTAAACAGCATCCACCCACCCACAATAAAACGGGTATGGTCCACATTGTTTGGTGCACTCCTATATAACCAAGGTGATTTAGCGAACTTATTAAACAGAGCAAAGACAAGCTTTGGGAAACGGCGGAGACTGCTCCAACCTGTTAATTCAAATTCCCAGCAGTACTGCACATTAGAGGATTAACAGAAATGCTCATCATCTATCACTCACCAGGAGCCTGGCACTTTAAAAGGTCGCGTTTGATGCCCATTAGCAGGGCACTGGCATGGATGTATTGTTGTTTATGTAAGACATGGCATGGGAGGAACTTTACTGGAATGGGCAGGGTGACATTTTACACTTTGTTCCTCTTTTCTCCCTTCTTTTCACACAGACACCTAAAGGTGTGATATTTGCTTTGGTGAGTAACAGAGGCACTAAGGATTCTGAAAGTCACAGTAGAAACCAAAACTGTGAGTTCGGTTTGAATCACCTCATGATGTAAATTTGCTCAGTTTACATCAAGAAGTTTTTGGTTAGTGAAGAGAAGAGCCTGAGGAAAGTATGTGACTCTAAACCACAAAATCAGTCATAAAATGACATCCTTACATTTCCATTGATGTATGGTTTGTTAGGATAGAGCAATATTTAACCAAAACACAACTATTTGAAAATCTGGAATCTGAAGTTGCAAAAAAATTTAAATTATGAGAAAATTGCCTTTAAAATGGTCCAAATGAAGTTCTTAGCAATGCATATTACTAATTAAAAATTAAGTTTAGATATATTTACGGTAGGAAATTTACAAAGTATCTTCATGGAACATGATCTTTACTTAATATCCTAATGATTTTTGGCATAAAAGAAAAATCTATAATTTAAACCCATACAGTGTATTGTTGGCTATTGCTACAAATATACCCGTGCTACTTAAGACTGTTTTTTGGTCCAGGGTCACATACACTCAGGAAAAAGCAAAACAAAATAAAACAGTTTTAAATATCTTGTCAGGAAAGGGTGAGCATGCAAATACTAACTTTTCCAAACGCTCTGCAAGAGTGTCTGCTGCATCTTGACTGGGAGCTTGATAAACATCAGATGGCCTCAGTTTCTCCCTAAAACCCTTTCTCATTATAGGGTTTGTCCACCTGTAAACAGTCAGAACAGATGTTGAAAACTAAAATATTCTGATTGTATTAATTAAAGTGAACTTAAGTTATTAAGTAGACACAGGGAAGTGTAGTACAGTTGTATAAACACCCTGGAGTCACGACGAGTGTGCGAATTATTCAGATAACTTTATGTTAATTTGATGTTTTCTTTTTCAGATTTATACAACAGTTGTGTTATGTAATTCTAAACAGCTGAAGAGAAGCGTTCGAACGACGCACTGTTGCTATGGTTACCACCTCAGTCGAACCTTCAGCTTCTGTTTGCGAACGTCTACTGTAGCTTGTTTGCTCTGGTTAAATTAACTTTTGAACTTTTAAGGTTGTAGAAGCGTTGTTAGAAAACGGTGTTAAAACATGTAGCCTATAAAGTTATAAAGCAATAAAAAGAAATATTTCTGTAGAGGTCAGAGTTCTAACGTAGTGTGGAATTTAAACGTCGCTGTAATTAAAAATGTCTATGAAAATATAGGTCATCAGGTGTAGTCTGAGTAGATTCCGTGTGAATAAAGTAACTATTATTGATATTTAAACACCAGAACATTTTGTTGTTGTTACACACATGGACACGCAAACATCTAAAACGTTTAATATTTTGGTCGCATCTTACCAGAAGAAGTATTTTGAGAGGCAGCTGGCATCCTCCACAGGTGATCTCTGCATCCTAAAAGTACCCCGGGGGTGACACCGCTTACATCGGCTGTCCGCTTAGCGCCTCTCGGCTGAATGGAGATCGCAGGCGCTGTCCTCCAGCGAGCTCACGGTTCAGCGCTGATATCGTCGATATTCGCTGCCAATATTTACACGATGAGGAGAATTTCTCCTATCTCAAATCGTTCATAAAAAGCAACGCGCTTATAAAGACCGCATACTGACAGGAGCGTTGTGATCCAGTGAGAGAAGTGCGCTCTCTCAGCCCCAAATGCCACAGATCCTTTGGGCATGTCATCCTCAAACTGTCAGTCTTTTACAGAGATGCTCACGTGTTACTTTTACAAGTGCAAGTGGCGTGTCATCATCAGAGGTTCGCGTGGTGTTATAGGTGTTAGAAGTATTGACGTTCTCAAAGTAACGTCAATACTTTTAATACATGAAAGTCAATTGCAGCTATTGTTCAGTTTCGCACCTTTCCTGATTTCATAATGTTTGCCAATAGAAAATAAATGAAAAAAAAAAAAGAAATCAGTGACATATTAAAAGAGATTAAGATGTTTAATAGATAATTTGGAATTAAGATGCTGTACTGTTTCTAGGAAACTAATCAAATTGGCATATCTGCAACACTGGCCATTTTTATTCTATTGCACAAAAGGTCAAAAAACATTATCATTTTTTATCATGTGGGCTGAGTGCTGCTACCATTAAAGCAAAGGGGGACAAATCAAATATCATTTTATTTTTTAATTTTGTCCCAAACACTGCGAATTCAAGATTCTGTAAAAACACTCAGTTGATCTCAGAGTGACATTTAGTCTATTGCAATATAAGCTACTCCCAGGACTGCCTTTGTGGAGCCATGTAAATTATATTATTGTTTTGATAAGCAGTGTTAGGAAGGTTACTTTGGAAATGTAATAGGTTACAGATTACTTGATTTAAAATGTAATAAGTAGTGTAACTTTTTTAATTACTTTATAAAAGTAATGTAACATTACTTTTAATTACTTTTCTAAATTTTTAATATTTTCAACTGTTAATCATTTTGAAACATTTAAACCAGGCAGAGTTAGCCTTACAGTAGCACTCAACACTGATTACTGTCAGACTTTAAAAATCCTTCATCACTTGAATTAAGAAATAAGTAAGGGATAACATACATCTTTATTTTGCGATAACAACTGGCTACATTATCAACAACATTATCCCACTTATTACACATCTGCTTGATAGATTATTTAGATGTTTCGTGTCAAAATAATTAGACACGAAACACTGATCTGAGTTGAAATATTTGAACGCAAAGCTTCCATGAAGAAATCAGTTGCTAGCAAACGGCAAGTTCAGACTAGATATTTTAGGTATACAGTGCAGTCATACCACTTTTCTTACACAACATTTCAACACATAAATAATTAAGGAAGTAGTACTAGTTTGTTAGTTAAAAAAAAATGGCAGCAGCTGCGTTTGTATGAAACAATAGAGCGAGTCTACGATACCAGGATGACAGAATTAAGAAATTGTCCACCCAATATTGAATTAAGCTTTAATATTTTATTAGCTAAGCAAACACAAAGCTTTTGCAAAGAAAAATTATCAAGCATATAGCACTGACTTAAGTTGCCCCGAAGTTAAGCCCCTTAAGTTATTAAATATAACATACCTTGAAATGTCATGACTGACCAATCAGAATCAAGCATTCCACAGAACTGTGTAATAATTTAATTTAAAGCACAGCCACCACAAATTCAGACTTTTTTTTTTTTTTACTTTTTATGCATTTTATTGTGATAGTAGAGAGATGACAGGAAAGAGCTGGGAGGAGAGAGGTTAGCGGGATCGGCAAAGGACCTCGAGACGGGAATCGAACTCGGGTCGCCGTGAGCGCAGCTGCATTATATGTCATAACAAGATCATGTTTGCATAGTTATGACAGTAAACACTAGCATCTAACAATGCTTTGGAAAAAACAATCTTAAAAAATAAAGCTTATGCATAAACCCAAATAGGAAATAAAACAGTTATTAAATAAGCATGTGTCCTATTCTGTGTCCTAAACTCCTGAAACATTGGTGTCTCATTTTAGAGCGGTCAATGCAATTTATGAAAGAAGTCAATTAAGTCTGTAAGTGGGGGTGGGTGTGTGAAAAAATTCAGATGTAATCCCCTTTGTAATCATTTGTAAGCATTTTTCAAAAGTAACTAATTTAATTACACATTTTTTCTCTCAGTAACTGTAAATAATTACAATTACATTTATTTTGTAATTAAATTAAGTACTTCCATTACATGTAACTAGTTACTCCCCAACACTGCTGATAAGTCCAAAATGCTGCAACAAGAAAGACGATCACATGAAGTCTATTCAGTGTTCCAGCTCAGCTGAGATTTTGTCTCCACTGAGAAAGTTTCAGATAAGCTACAGCATGCATGAAGTCACAAAAGCAGGCTAGTTTAGTAAACTGACAATCTTAACCACTTTACTCTTGGCCTATACTATTTGACTATAAATATTAGCAAAAAACATTTCTGTAATGTATATATCTGATATAGTTTTTGAACAGTACAATTTTTTATGTTTTTTATTTTATTTTTTAAAGAAGTCTCTTCTGCTCACCATTTTTAAAAAATATTTTCACACTTTAAAATAACTCTTTTCTGTTTGAATATATTTTAAAATGTAATTTATCTCTGTGATTTCAAAGCTGAATTGCTCCAGTCACATGATCCTACAGAAATCATTCTAATATTATGTTGAAAACAGCTGAGTAGAATTTTTTCAGGTTTCTTTGATTTAAAAAAAAAAAAAAAACCTGATGAAAGCTTTTTATTTCAGATAAATGCTGATCTTTGGATCTTTCTATTCATCAAAGAATCCTGAAAAAAATACTCAACTTTAAATATTGATAATAAATAAATATAATAATAATAAATTATATTATTATTATTAAAAATATAAATTATAATATAGTATAATATAAATTATAATTATAACTTAGATTATAATTATAAATAATATTAATAATAATAATAATAAATATAATAATAATAAAAATGTTTCTTGAAAAGCAAATCAGCATATTACAATGAGTTCTGACGGATTATGTGACACTGAAGACTGGAGTAATGATGCTGAAAATGTAGGTTTTATTACATGAATAAATTACATTTTAAAATATATTCAAATAGGAAACAGTTATTTTAAATAGTAAAAATATTTCACAGTATTACTTTTTTGCTGTAGGCTATTTTGGATCAAATAAATGCAGGCTTGGTGAGCAGAAGAGAATTCTTTTAAAAAAACATGAAATATCTTACTGTTCACAAACTTTTGACTGATAGTGTATATCCAACAATTGTTTTTTATTTTTTATTTTTAGATGAATTTTACACATTTTCAAACCTTAAATCAGCAAGCTTTTATTTTGGCAGGTTACCGGAATTGCTGAGTGAATCAGGTCATTAGATAATCACAGTTTTGGGTTTTGCTCTGAAACGGCAGCACATTGCTTAGATTTATGCGTTCAGTTTGACTGGAAATCGTATACAGTATTACAGTCAGTCCATCTAAAACGGTGATCGTGCGTTAAACACTGTATATCATCATGTCGGTGCGTAAAAAAGCGGTCTTGTTTACCCAGCACATTTTTTATTTTGGTCGCGCATGCGCACCACTTGCGCGCTCCCTGAGCATATGCATCTTTATGCACGAGAAGCAACAACAAATTACATTCATGTTAAAAACAAAATAAAACAATGCAATAAGAATTAAGTACGCGATTAACGCTTCTCCATTGGTCGCTTCATTAAATATACAATTGTGGCGTGGTTGCCGCGTACGTCATTACGCACGACATCAACGAGAAGTTGCCGTTGAAATAATCAGGTGAAGGGGAATTTCCAGTTGTCCACCATAGCCATGTTAAACGAGATTGGCTATGCTTTTCCCGCTGGCGATGAAAGTGATGGGAGCAGCGACGAGTGGGATATTGGATATTCTGATAATAACAAAAAATCGTGCGCTGAGGTAAAAAAAACTGTTCTTTCTCACGTCCAACGCTCTTCTCGCCCTATGAGTAGCTAACAGTTAGCATACGGTCATTTAGTTAGTTATGTACACAGATTATTTACATAATTAAAAAAACAATCTTTTGATTTTGCCTACAGTTTTCTGAAGCACCTCTGAATGGAGAAGATAAAGTATCCACCTTGAAAAGAGCCATAACTGCAGGGAATGTCGAGCTGGTGCGTGAACTCTTCGACAGTGGTAAGTGCTCGTATTTATAGCTTTTATTTGGGCGACACAAGTAATAAACTTACAAAAATATGTCTATCTCATCATCATCTATCAGGTTTGGACGTGGAGACACGGCTTGGCTTTGGTTGGACTCCTCTCATGTGCGCTGTCCATGTGGCCCACTATGAGCTCACAGAGCTGTTGCTGGATCATGGTGCAAGTGCAAACTTCAGCAGAGGTAAATGGAGAGGATTTCTCTATTGTACAATAAAAGTCTTCTCAAAAGACCCTCATAAAACCATTGATATGTGTGCCAGAGCTTCATATTGAAAGATTCAATGGGGTCTTAAAGGGATACTTCACTCAAAATGAACATTCTGTCATTAATTACTCACCCTTAGTGTCGTTCAAAACCCGTAAGACTTTTATTCGTCTTCAGAATGCAAATTAAGATATTTTTGATGAAATCCAAAAGCTTTCTGACCCTGCATAGACAGCAACGCCGCAGTCACATTCAAGGCCCAGAAAGGTAGTAAGGACATCGTTAAAACAGTCCATGTGACATCAGTGGTTCAGCTATGAGAATACTATCTGTGCACGAAGTAAACAAAAATAACGACTTTATTCAACAATTTCTTCTCTTCTGTGTACGTCTTTGATGTACGTTCACGGCGCATGCGTGTGGTGCTGCTGACGCAGGATCCGGCGTTCTGATGCAGAATGCGGATGCACTATGCTTTGTTTACAGGCAGAAGATGACCGATGCTGAACGTGGAACTTTGTACACATGTCTGATTTTGACAGAGAGGATGACTAGCCTTACTTATTTGAACCACAATATACAGACAATGAACTAAGATAGATGGACGTTCTACGTCAGAACGACAGCTCCTGCATTATCAGCACCACATGCATGCGAAGAGAGAAAATTGTTGAATGAAGTTATTTTTGTTTTGTTTTTTTTGTGCATAAAAAGTATTCTTGTAGTTATGTAACGTAACAGTTGAAGCACTAACCTGACATGGCCGGTTTTAGTGATGTCCTTACTACATTTCTGGGCCTTAAACATGTCAGTTGTGTTTCTGTATGCAGGATGAGAAAGCTCTGGGATTTCATCAAAAATATCTTAATTTGTGTTCCAAAGATGAACAAAGGCGTTACGGGTTTGGCACGACGTGAGGGTGAATAATTAACAACAAAATTTTGGGGTTAACTATCCCTTTAAGATATTTCTGCATGTATTGACACATTTATCTTTGGCTTTAAGGTTGTCTTTTTTTTACGGAGCATTTAGTAGTTTTGTTCTTGTTAGAAACAGCACTCACATGAGATAAGGGGCCTGTCCCGATACCCACATTTGCGATCTTTGTGACGTCATTTCCAATATTTAAAGTCAAGTGTTGTAAAAATGCAGCTTTAACAGAGTTTTATTTACACAAGTCAATGCTTTGTACTCTAAACTTTCATATGTCTGTCCAGGATTATGTAACGGACAAAACAATTCAATTGCGTAGCCTTAGTTTAATTGTGAAATGATAAAAAGCATGACGTTTTACAAAATACACATACTAATCTCTGCACTAATAAATTGTGCAACACTATTTTATACCACAAAATTATACATAATATCTAATTAAATAAAAAGCTTTACTCAATCTTAAGATTTTGGGGCACTTGAACATGATGAATGATGGGATACGCTCAGCCTCAAATACTCAAACCGCCCTGAAGTGATATTAAGGATATTGTGGGTTTAGCATGTGTTAAAGGCAGTTAACTCTGGCATTTGTTAGACATGAGACGGTTTTGCACACTTACATCCTTTCACATGCAAGTGGCCAAGACCGCAAATGTGGGTTTTTGAAACAGGCAACGTTTTTGCTCTCAGAATAAATGCTAAAATATTCAGTGCACCATTAAGAGTCAAAGGTTGAGTTTGACAAGGCAAGAGCAGGTGCTGTCAATCTGATGTTGCACTACATGGCCTTCCTGTGACTCTTGTGGGTTTTTATTGGAGAGGATGGGGTTTTGCATCAGCCACAGGGAAGGAACCCAGTGATATCAAATCAAAAAAGCATGGCTAGACTTAATCCTTCAGGGGGAATAGTTTGGTTTTCATTAATATGGTCAACATTGAAGTAGGTTACATTCTTTTGATTTCAACCCACGTGCTAGAGAGGACGGAAACCAATTAGAGTTTGCCTCAGTGTCCTTCATCTGCCATTACTTAATGTTTGTGACGCACATGCCGAGCTATTGTAACGTGTAATTAATCTGCTGGTGTGTTTCTGGTTTACACATTGGCTCTTTTAATTTTTTTGTCAAAATTGAACGCATCTGTTGGTCACGGTGAAATGTCGGCACATGAGCGACTGAAGCAATGTAGACACATCCACGGAGAAGAGTTCCAGAGGGGGTCTCGAGCAACTGAAGCTGCGGGCTTAGACAGGAAATAATTAAATGTGAATGCAGCTGCCACTTCCTGGTCTGTGTTCCGCACAGAAGGGGAAGAATGCAGAAGTGATTGATAATGGCGGTATACAGAGCGTGGTGCTGGCGTCATTGCGTTGGCCCAACACCGGAGCTTTATTTATTTTCCTGCTCCACCGCAGACGCAACTAAACTGTGTCTGCATCCTACTCCCAAGCAGACCTGCTCCTGCAGTCTAAACGCAGCTATCATCACAGCACACAAACCCCTAACATAGATGTGTCTCCTTTCTGCATCAACACAACACCGGGACTGCTCCCGGTCGGATACGTGACTGAAACACTAGCAGTGTCCAACAACAGTTAGGCCATATTGAGACTCACGTGAAGTGTGTACAAACATGTGCATCCTGTGATTTGAACAATACCACTGCAGAACTTGTTTGCAAATTATAATTTGATTCTGAAGTGGTATGTCTGTGTTTTTCCCTAACTTCCTTACATAGACCACTATACAGTTCTGATGGCTGCTTGCACAGCAGCGTCTGCCTCAGAAGAGATGATCTCCAGGTGTGTGGCTCTGCTGCTTAGTCGCAATGCTGACCCCAATGTCTGCAACAGGTAAGAAAGTATTTTTGCCAGTGTGATTGCTCATGCGTCCCTGGACCACAAAACCAGTCTTAAGTAGCACGGGTATATTTGTAGCAATGGCCAACAATACATTGTATGGGTCAAAATTGTCAATTTTTTATTTATGCCAAAAATCATTAGGCTATGAAGTAAAGATCATGTTCCATGAAGATATTTTGTAAATTTCCTACCATAAATATATCAAATTTTAATTTTTGATTAGTAATATGCATTGCTAAGAACTTCATTTGGACAACTTTTAAAGGCGATTTTCTCAATATTTTAATTTTTTTTTATACCTTCAGATTCCAGATTTTCAAATAATTGTATCTCGGCCAAATATTGTCCTTTCCTAACAAACCATACATCAGTGGAAAGCTTATTTATTCAATTTCAATATTCAGTTTCAATTCTCAATCTAAATTGAGCCTTGTGACTGGTTTTGTGGTCCAGGGTCTCAAATGTTATTTTTATTTTTTGCTAATTAACATTATAAATGGTTTTCAGACTCAGTAAAGAATATACATACATGCATCAGGGGTGTTTACGCCAAGGAGGCAAAGTAGGCAGTGCCTCCTCAAAATATTGTATAATGAAAAAAATTCCTAGTACTAAAAACAACTTACAAAATATAATGTTAAAAAGTATAAATCACTAATTTTTCTAAATAAACATTGTCCAACAGTGACACCAGCAGGTAAAATTACAGTGGGAGTCCATGTATCTCTCGCCACCCCTGAGCCCACTGAGTTTTAACAGACCCCCTAAAGCATGCGGTGAGTTTGGTGTGGGGTAATTGAGAATGAATGGGGGAAAGTCATGGGAAAGGACACAATGCCTCCATCGCGATATGATTGGATACGACTGATTATGTTCGGCTGTGATTGGTTCATGCAATAAATCCCACCTCTTGTGTTTGTGCACGTTCCGCATTCACAAATCAGTCTGAATTAACAACATAATCCAGTTAATGGGAAGATTAATTAAAAAGTACGCAGCCCACACACTTAGATATAACCACTTTGTTAATCAAAATGAGATTTAAAATGGCATGAAAACATAATCTGTGGGAGATTTTAGTGAGCAATCAACTTGGTGAAATTTAAAGTAAATTTCTGTGTCTTTGACCAATATTTACCAAGCTTTGATGACTGATGATCTAAAAAATGTTAAAATAGTTAAAAGTTAATTATTAAAATGAATAGCTGAACATAAGTTTATGAATAAAATATATTGTTTAAATTGTTACTGCCTTGAGTTATTTTTGAAAAAATGTAAAATGCTTAAACACTCGTGTTAAGATTCATACATGGTTTTAAAAAATGGAATATTAATTACATTGTTAATGTAAAAATATTTTGAACTTTGCCTCCTCCTATATAATTTATGAGATTAAAATAAGAACTTTCACATTGCAAGAAATGAAATCTTAGTCTTTTTTAAATTAATTATTTTTTCCCTAACAGAATCTGGCTTCTATCTGCTTGTTAAGTCGTGACGTAGGGATTCTGTTTCTGGGTACAAGTCTCTACTCATTTCAATTAAGATTACTATCTCAACAGTCGTTTATGAGCACTGTTTATTCATAACACATATTTAAGCTAAGCTTTTAAAGACTCACAGTGTACACTACAGTCTTCGGGCTCACATCCTCCTGGACACCAATACTTTAATGATTAATAAAAGATGAATCACTGTCTGGCCATCTGAGATTTCAGTATTGGGATAAAAGGGAGCGTATATTAACACCATTTGTTGTTTGCTTTTGGTATCTGATAGAACATTTGGACCCGGAAACGGTGATACGTGAATCGTGACGTCAGACTTGATAGTGTTTTCTTCTGAAATTTTTGAAGAATATTAATGTTGACTACAGTCATTTCTCAGGTCATTTGGTTGTCAGATTTGTGGATTTCTTTACTACTTGATGTACTGGAATTAAAAGTGCACTGCACACAATATTTTTTTTAAGGCAGTCTTGGGGTTTGGGCTTTGGCTGACATGTAACAGTGAGGATGTGCCATCATACAAAAGTTTTTAGTTACTGATGGCATTGCAAATTATTTATTCCTTGAGTGAATATGTCCAGTAACGGGTTACCAAAACGAAAAAAAAGCATTCAGCTGGGCCACAATTAGGGCTGGGTGATAATTTGATAACAATAATTATCGCAATATAGTTTTCCTACGATAAAACGATATGAAATTTTCATAAATGTTCGATATAATTTTTATGTGCCACAAGTAAAACGAAAGTTCATCTGCTCGGACCAAAGTTCAAACTGGCGTGCTGCGTGCGCTCACTAAAAAAGATGCATTTATATAATCTCAATGTGGCGCGGACGTGCCTGGAGAAACCGAGCGTGTTGCGACTGCGCCGCTTCCTTTATGAGCGCAGCTGCCACGCGCCTACATTTGAAATAACGAACTTGAGCACGCAAAAGATGCGATATGTGAATGGCTCCATCACGCGAGCACTAAACAGCACTGTGAGATCCAGTGTGAAACACTTGAATTCAGCGATGAACACAAATGACTCTGTGATTTAAACTAGTTTAAAACTGTGTGCAGCGAGACAGTCAGAAGGCATTTCAGTCTACACGTCGCCATCATTTACCATGGATTTACTGTAGTAACACTGACTGCAACATGGTATTGTGGCAGCAATGTGGGATATTTACATTGAATTTTATTACAGGAGTAATGGTATATAATTATAGTATGTATGTATTTGTGATTGAGCTATAGCATGTGTGCATTTATACTGAATGTTTGTAGTCTACCATTTTTCATACAAATAGGCTACCTATAAAACCATGTAGTTATATTTTTACCATGGTATTGAGGTACCATTATGTGTGGTTTTAACTGTTTATCATGATTTAAAATGTATGCTTGCTACTATAGGACACCACTGCTTAATTTAAAATAAAATAAAATAAAAAGAAACGGTCAGAATATATTTAACCATATAAAACTGAGATTTCTACAATTTTTACAGATTTATAATAAACAAAAATTTTCCTCTGCAAAAGTAAAATTATTATTATTATCATTATCAGACAACCCGAACCTGTTTTTATGATTTGAAACAATATAACTCATTAGAACATGCAGAAATTAATTTTTCTGTTTAGATATTTATTTTGATAAGGGAAATTATTGGTCTGGTTTCTACAACTTTCACTTTGGAGCAAAAATCTGATTTGAAAGAAATAAATTTGACATTTATCGTGATAATTATCGATATTGACTGATATGAAAAAATTACTGTGATAATTTTTTTGCCCATATCGCCCAGCCCCAGCCACAATGTAAAATGGCTTGCATTAGCTTACCAGTATTACTGATTATGCATCTCCTGTTATTGTGCGTAATTTAAAAAGTGAAAGAAATATGCATAAATTCGGTGCATTGGCTCTCATCCAGTGAACTTCCAAAAGGGCCTCAAGATGACTTATAATAGCTAAAAAATAAGCTAAAACAACTAAAAATCAAGATATTACTCATTTTAATTAACCCCACAACAACTGTTTTTTTTTCTTTCTCCAAAAAATGTGTATAATATGGTGTAGCCTTATTTAAAAGTCTAATTTCTAGACCTAAAAAGGTCATGCAAATACAATTTTGCAACTCACTTGGTATTTTTATAATAAATACACATTTCTAGTTATATATATATATAGTTATTTTTTATTTTTTTACAGTAATTTATTTATGTATGTTGTGGGCAATGTGGGGCATTTAAAGTAACCTGCACATCTGTTTCATCCAGTAAGGATATCATTAGTTCAGTACTTGCAAAATAATTACAATCAAATCAGCAAATGAATGGTTCACAATCAGCTTTCTCCTCAAAAAAGTCCATTTGGAAGTGCACATACTGTATAGAAAACACAAGTGTCATTCACTTTGCTGTGCATAACAACACCAAAAAAATCAATATATTCCAATGTTCTGTTTTCTATCATGTGCTGTGCACGTTTGTGATGACGTAAGATGAACGCAAATGCACTAGGGTTCGATGGAATCAAGTGAATGCGAAACCAGACTAATGCTACAGGGGCACTGAGAACAATCAGACTCTGACCACATAAAAAAAAAAGTGTATAAGTGTATAAAAAAAAAGACCCTAGTGGAGACCTTCATCCTTTGACTCATCTACATGCGTCTAGGTCTAGCCCTATTGATTGAGAGTATGTGAAAAAAATCTCCCAGCAGCTACAAAACATTAACACTGGCCAGACAGTGTTTCAAACAAGTCTTCCTAACAACTCTGTTTGGGAGGTGATGTGTGCTCAATAGTGTATTGACCAAGGCATTTTTCAGGGCAGCCTCCAGCTGCTTATCATCTGCCACCCAAACCGCTCACATGAACTGGAGTGTCAACAAGCATGTTGTTCACTCGACTGGTGAGAAAGTGATTGTGTCCTATCCAGACAAAATATTTAAAGATCGGTAACAAGGAACAGGGAGATGTTGGCAAGTGATGGGCCTGTCAAACATTCATCCTCTTCCTCTGCCCTCTCAGTGCTCCGCACATAGCAGCTGCATTTCCCTAAATCTTTTTGTTAACAAATACAGTATGCTTAGACTAAGCCAGACATCATTTGGCAAGAGGGTCTGTTTCAGATTAGTTGAGATTCATTATTTGAAATTGCTGAGACGAACATTTTACATTTGGTTTCCGTTCTGTTTCACATGTGAAATCACAGGCTTGTAGTAAGTGTTTAAATGCCTCATTATGATTGTATAATTTAATCAAATGTATAATTGCAAGAAATAAATGGGGCTGCACAATTAAACAAACTAAAACTGAAATCCTGATTAAATATTAACCCTCTATGGTACCGTGTTGCCACCAGGCAATGTAGCACATTTTATTTTTTTCTAATAAAACGAGACGCAAATTTAATTAATCAGTGCTATCTTAGGTAAGGAGAACTCAAGTACTAAATGAAAATGTAAAAAAAGTCGTCACATGACAGAGGTCGATTTTGTTTCCACTTTCTGGACATGTGCACGTCACATGATTTTCTATAACTGCAAAGTGTTACTTATTTTACCAAAATAAGATGGATCATACAAAATGCATGTTATTTTTTTATTTAGTACTGGCCTGAATAAGATTTCACATAAAATATGTTTACATATAGTCCACAAGAGAAAATAATAGATGAATTTATAAAAATGGCCCCATTATATACACTTGAGTCTTAATACTGTGTTGTTGTCTGAATGATCCACAGCTGTTTTTTTTTGAGTGATAGTTGAACATGAAAATCTTGTTTGTTCTGAACAGTTACACTGCCTGCTGTTCTTCAGAAAAATCCTTCAGGTCCCACAAAATCTTTTGGTTTTTCGGCATTGTTGTGTATTTGAACCCTTTCCAACAATGACTGTATGATTTTGAGATCCATCTTTTCACACTGAGGACAACTGAGGGACTCATATGCAACTATTACAGAAAGTTCAAACACTCACTGATGCTTCAGAAGGAAACGCAATGTATTAAGTGCCACGGGGTGAAAACTTTTGAACAGAATGAAGATGTGTACATTTTTCATGTTTTGCCTAAATATCATATTTGTTTCATTTAGTACTGCCCTTCAGAAACTACAGAAGATACTTGCATGTTTTCCAAGAAGACAAAATAAATTTAATTTACCTTAATCTTCAAATTCAAAAAGTTTAATGCAAAAAGTTTCCTTTTGAATCATCAGTGAGCATTTGACCTTTTGTAATAGTTGAATATGAGTCCCTCAGTTGCGAAAAGATGGATCTCGAAATCTGGACTGTATGTAAACATCTTTTATGTGCAATATGTTATTCAGGTCAGTACTAAATAAAAATAACATGCATTTTATTTGATCCTTCTTATGTTGGTAAAATAATTAAAAGTTAGCAGATTCTGCAAGGTGTATGTGAACTTATGACCTGTATATGATATTTATATCTCAATGTATTTGCATTTTGCATGATTTTGTAAGAGGCATTGCTTCCTCAACTTTTACAAGCAATGAGGAGTCATGTGTTTGTGCACATGGAGTCCTTGTGTGTGTATTTGCATGCTCTTAAGGATATGTAAGGTTCTGGTGATTTATAATGTTTTACCTTGAAACAACACTAATATGTAATGTTTTGATGTGATAAACTGATACGATGGTTTGGTTATAATTGTGATCCAGGTGGTACAGTGTTGCCTGAGAGCAACAGCTGAATATATAATTTTACTTTTCTTTTCTTTTCTTTTTTTTAATATGAGATGTGTAATACATTAAAAACCAGATATGTGACCCTGGACCACAAAACCAGTCCTAAGGGTAAATTTTTTGATCTGTTTGCTTTACATGTGATGTAACCAACATCAGAGAACCTGGTGCGTGCAAATACCATTTGTCATTAAATTAATTAAATATTTAACAATCTTAAGAGGGATCATTAAATTACTTTACATTTAAAGGTTTCGGCAGATAAAAAGGTTTGGAAACCCCTGGTCAATCCCATAAAACTATGTATCATTATTTCAGTACCTTGCTTCAATACTTGAAGGAATAGTTCACCCAGAAAATCAAAACACTCATTATTCACCCTATCATTCAAAGTGTATATTTATTCTGCAGAACACACAAAAAGAAATTTTAAAGAATGTTTCAAATGTTTTGTCCATCAATAAAAGTCATTGGAGTCTAAATTAACATTTATCAAAATATCTTTTTTTGTGTGTGTGTTTCACAGAAGAATACCACTTAATACCACTTTGCTTGCATACTTGTCATTTTACCAATTGTTGACATTTAGGCATAATATTTCAGGCTTTGATCATGAATAGAACTCAGTCCAGGAGTCACTGGGCCAGGTGACCTTACAGAAAACACGTTTTGCTGAGCATGCAAGTCTTTTGCAAATGGCTCTTCCGTTCTTTCATGTAGTTTATTTGATAATGTGTCCGGTGAGGATTTTGAGCTGCGTGCTGACATGCATATGTTGTTCCAAATGATTCTGATTTCAAATATCAGTTTAGTTAGTTGTGCTGCATTTATATAAGAAGCGTTGGTCACACTTTATTTTAAGGTCAAGTTCTCGCTATTAACAAACCTTAACTACAGCTTTTGCCTCAAACTCCTAATTTGCTGCTTATTAATAGTTAGAAAAGTTAAGTTCAGGCTTTGCAAAATGGGTGGTTTATAAGTGCTAATAAACAGCCAATATGAAAGGAAAGAAAGGATGTGATGTGTGGCCAAGTATGGTGACCCATAATCAGAATTTGTGCTCTGCATTTAACCCATCCAAGTGCACACACAGTAGTGAGTGTGACAAACACGCACATACACACCGTGAACACACACCCCGGAGCAGTGGGCAGCCATATTGCTATCGCTGTGGCGCCCGGGGAGCAGTTGGGGGATCGGTGGCTTGCTCAAGAGACTCACCTCAGTCGTGGAATTGAGGGTGGAGAGAGCGCTGGTTATTCACTCCCCCCCACCTTCAATCCCTGCCGGACCTGGGACTCGAACCCGCAACCTTTCGATTACAAGCCCGACTCCCTAACCAAAATGTTAATAATATGCATGCTAATAAGCAGTGTTGGGGACAGTTACTTTTAAAAGTAATGCATTAAAATATTGAGTTACTCCCTAAAAAAGTAACTAATTACATTACTTAGTTACTTTTTATGGAAAGTAATGCGTTACTTTTGCATTACTTTTTAAATCTGGGCAGGGCTTCCTTGTTTGTTTTTAATATAAAAAGTTCTATTTTTTGGCAAATGTAAAAGCCTTTTCACACCAAAACCCTTCAGCAAAAAAGAAAAACAAATGGTAGATTATCTTAAGTAATTTTTGCTTATTAGTATGGCTGAATTGGATAATTGAAGGTCTGCAGCAAAGACATCGTTTAATAAAATGGTATTAAATGCATAAAGCATATTTGTATTATTTAACATATTTAATTATTGCTGGTTTACGTCATATTCTGAGTTGAATTTAACCTTTTATTCATTTTGAGGAATACTAAATCTGAACTGAGATAAATTAATGCATGTTCACATTAGTAAATGTTAATAATAATACAAATGTTTAAATTTGACCATTCTTATACAATGTTGCCTGGAGACAACAAACTTTTAATAAATAAACGCATTTAAAAATAATGAAAATGTTTATTGAAATTGTTATAGTGTCCAATTTTAAGCTTGAAGACATCACAAATATGTTTTCTGTAGTGATGTCATATTGAGTTTCTATGGAGGGTTAAAAGTTGACAGTTTGAAAGTGAAGAATTAGCATTGTAGCTTCTAAGTTTTTATATAATTTATTCATGCTTAGTTTATAGTACAATTATAATTAACAGTAATACAGTTCTCTCTTGATTTTGTTTTATATTTATAGGCCAAACTAATAATGACGAATATCACCGCATTTTATTCATTTTGAGGAATATTGAATTTGAGATGAATTAATGCATGTTCACATTTATTCTAGAACGAACATCTTACTCCAGATTTCTCTGAAGATGGGGACAGGAGTACTTAAAAATAAAATGATGGTTTTAAACCCTGGTTACAGCTATTAGGATCTTGTTTTATTGATTCAGTAAGCTTCCTTATTGCTCCCTTGGTTTTGGTGGAAGGGACAGCCTGGGAAAATGCATTTAAACTTCCACACATTTGTCACAAATACAGTCACTGAAGGGGAAATGCGTAGATAGCGAGGAGATAATGTCAAGATGATGAATACTGCTGCCCTTGCTCACCTGTGCCCGATGTTGTGGAGTTCAATTCACCACCGTCATGTTCTCTGGGAAATGCCACCCAGGTTGATTAATGGCCTTAGGATTTTCCCATAGATTTAAGGTGTGATGTTTGAGACTGTGATCTTTAGATAAAGCTGTATATTTACGACAGCGACGCGAGCTCTGAACACAAATGACTACAGAGTTCCTCTTTTGTGTTTTTTACAGGTTATAGATTGTCCTCCGCAAGGTGTAAACTGTTTTTGTCTGTTTACCTTGGCGCAGTAGTTCTCTTTATGGTGTTTTGATTATTCTGAATGGAGTTTCGTTTAAGGGTGATTTACAAACAGGGTGTCGTGTTGGATTCTCTTGGTGCCCTAAGTAAGATATCAGACATAACTTAGTTATGTTTTATGTTCTTGATCAGTGTAACTGTAAGTTGTGTTAGCCTGGGGGTACAGTTTTTGTTTATCATCTAAAATTATTTAAAATTGCGACTGAATACAATGTGCAATTATTGTAGGGCCCTATGATTTCCACGATGTGAAAAACACGGACAGAATCACAGAAACCAGTCATAAAAACAGAATTTACTGTACAACATGGAATGTTGTGGTGATTTGCCAAATTTTGGAGTAATAAATCCAAGTATACTTAAGTATACTTAAATCAAAATGCGCTATGAACTGTTGACTCAAAAAGTCGCAAAATTGCACATACTGATATGTGCGTGACGCTCGTGGTGTTTTCAGCCTCTGCCGCCTCAATATATGAGTACAT
This sequence comes from Labeo rohita, assembly GCF_022985175.1. Taxonomy (NCBI): domain Eukaryota; kingdom Metazoa; phylum Chordata; class Actinopteri; order Cypriniformes; family Cyprinidae; genus Labeo; species Labeo rohita. The sequence continues at coordinate 13,048,653 of NC_066886.1, read as the reverse complement.
GAACATAAATATGATCTCTAGAACTGCTCTGAGAGTCACTTTGTGAACATTTTACAGTTTCTTTAAAAAAAAACTATCATTGTATCATATATACAAACAGAAACTTAAAGGTCTTCACAGCAACCCGTCAAAATAAAAGTGTGGTTTAACTTAAAGAAACTATGACAGTAATATATTACTTAATGTAATGATGGTACTACTACTACTAATAATAAAAAACATTGTTTTTAAGGAATATTTACCAGAATTTTTTTTTTTACCAGAATTTATTTACCAGAAAAATACACAACACTGTGTTTCTGAAATAAATAATAAATTATTTTTTTTTACAGAATCACCTAATTAGAGATGCTTTTGATTATTCAAATTTATTGAAACCATTAAACGAATGAAAAACACAGAATTTGGTAAAAATAAAACTGAATTTGAGAAAAAAAGTATTTCATAAGTCCTTAAAAATTTAATTTGGTTAAACATTTAATAAATTGCTGTTAAATTGTATAAGTTTCATGATATCAATTAATTAGACATGCTTTTTGATAGATTTTTTTTTTAAAACAGACTCTGGAAAATTTTAAATGGCAAAAACGAACAAACAGAATTTGGGAAAAAAAAAAAAACATATTTCGTAGGGCCCTCTTATTGTTAACTAAAATCATAATTTTTTTGTAATTTTGAAAAAAAAAAAATAATAATAAAAATAATAATAATAATAATAATAATAATAATAATAATAATAATAATAATAATAAAATCTTGCCAAGGCAGCATTTCTCATGTTCATTCAGTTTAACTTATTTAAAAAAAAAAAAAAATTAAATTAAATAAAAATTAATAAAAACTATATTGAATAACACATTGGGGGAAAAAACTATAAAAACGAATACAAATGAAATTAAATAAAACTAATAAACTAAACAAAAAATTAGTAAAATTGAATTAAATTGGTAAATTATAAGTATTAATAAAAAATTATAATATCTCAATGACACTAGAATAACACTACAATTGTTTAAATTAATTATTAAACATTTTTGGAAGTTCAAAATACACTTGAAATGTGAGATTTGTTTACAAATATATTTAGTGACAAGCAGTGTATATATGAAGTGACAAGCTTCAGTTTCTGCACTGTTGGAAACTCTCAAAATGGTTTTATGTATTTCAGATATTGTTTTCATGAAACCGCCAGAATACTTTGTATTGTACTTTAAGATGGTGACTCTTAGCTTAAGTCTGACGTCAAGCGTCACCTCTTACGTGACTTCTAGGGTCCAAACGCTCTATCAGATGACATGAGAAAACAACAAACAGTACTATTTATACACTCACAATGTGATGTGATATACTACCAAAAAATTATAATCCTACCCTTTAACTTCATACCAAAATCCCAGATAGCCATACAATGAAAATATAAATGAGTAAATATAAAAAATATTTGTGTTTGGGACGCTGTGAGCACGGAAACTGTAGTGTACACTGTAAATTTGAAAATGTTTAGCTTAAATGTTTAATATGAATAAACAGTGCTCATAAACGGCTGCTGAGATTTGGGTTTGGACCCGGAAACAGCGTTTGTTGGTGCATTCAATGGATGCTTCACGTCATTACTCAACAAGCCCATAGCAAAAAACACCAGTGGTGCAAGTCTCTAGTCTTATTTTAACACTATTACACTTTTGCTTAGTTTGCTTCTATCAGTTCCATCTCCGTTTACTGCAATAAATGACTCGTGTTAAATCTAAATGTGGCAGAGAACATAACCTCCTGAATGTATGATGTATTCCTATCACCATGATCACTGTAACATCTGGCGGTTTTGTTTTGTCTCGTTTTGTGCCCTTGTTCAGGAGCAGTATGACGTGTCTGATGCTGGCAGCCAGAGACGGCTATTGTCAGGTGATTAATTTGCTGGTTTCGCACGGAGCGGAACTGAACTTTCAGAATGATAATGGACTTACGGTAAGATCAACAATGAAGTCCGTTAACAAAAACTTGTTTGTACGTGCATTTTATTATATTCATTGGCTGTTTGTATCCATGATTATCTACTATTATTATTATTATTATTATTATTATTATTACATTCTCGCTTTACACTTATTGTTCTGATGGAGCAGGCCCTTACAATAGCAGTGCAGTATGGACGTGAAGCAGCCGTGTTGAAACTGCTTCAACTAGGAGCAGATAAGTACATCAAAACCAAAACGGGGAAGACAGCAGCTGACATGGCTAAAGTGTTCAACTACCCCGAGGTAGATCAACGCTGTATCTGCTGTCATTTCCTGTGTCAGAAATCACAGACTACAGTTAAAAAGTGATTTTTGGTCTTGAGAATGAGAAATATTAAAATCATTGCTCTTTCAGATTTCCAGGATCCTTCATTCTACAGAGCTCTCTACTGTAAATGGCAATGCACACTCCAAAGCTGAGGCACTGTATAAATTTCTCAATCAAAATGCTGATCCTTCCTCCTTCAAAGAGAGGTGAGCGTTTGTGTTGTGACTTGGTTTGTAACACCCTCTAGTGGTGACTGAAGTTAAACAGAAATCCTTTTATTTTGAAAGAAAAATATTTCAATTTCAAATAAATAATGCTCATTTGAACTTTTTTTCATCAGACAGTCAGTGTTTTGGCATTGATTATAAGATGTTTCTTGAGCAGCAAATCAGCATATTAGAATGATTTCTGAAGGATCATGTGATACTGAAGACTTGAGTAGTGATGCTGAAAATTCAGCTTTGCCATCGCAGAAATAAATTACATTTTAAAATATATTAAAATAGAAAACAATTTTTAAGTTGTTATATTTTACTGTGTTTTTGATAAATAAATGTAGACTTGATAAGCATAAGAGACTTAAAATCCCTTAAAAATGTGTAATTAAATATACAGATTAGTAGCAGTCATATGCTGGTCCTGACTATAAAATCATTTTGGGAGTCAGCATAAAAGCAGCTTAGATATTGATATGTAATTGTGAATGTGGATTTATTCTTTTGTTTAATCTTACAGTTGCTCCAGACTGAGTGATATTGAACTTCTGTTGCATGGTCTGAATCTGGATCATCTCTCGGAGATCATGGTGGTGAGCCAGTCGATTTATTTTACTGTCACGATTTATTTAACAAATGTTTATTGTAGGGCTGGAACGGCTCCTAATGGAAGCCCGTTTCTGCCACTGAATAAAAAATAAATAAGGTAATTGTGACTTTTTATCTCACGATTCTGTCTTTTTTCTTGCTATTTCGAATTTACATCTCGCAAATTTTTTTTTTTTTCTCCCCTCGGAATTGTGAGATATAAACGCAGTTATAAAGTCCAGTTCTGGGGAGAAAAAATACTTCATTTCTCAGAATTGGGAGTTTATATCTCGGAATTCTGACTTCACAACACAATTGCGAGTTTATATCAAGCAATTATGACTTTATTTCTCAGAATTGCAACTTTGTAACTCGCGATTGTGAGTTTATATCTCACAATTCTGAGGAAAAAAAGTCAGAATTGCGAGTTTGTATCATGCAATTCTGAAAAAAAAAAAAAAAACTTATTCGTTCGCAATAACCTTTTTTTAATATATATTTAGTGGGGAAAATGGGCTTCCATAGTTCCTTGATTCTATTGGAGTATTAAATTTTAAAAAATGCTCGATTGCATTTGCCCATGTGGAGTAATCGGCAAAATACCGGAAGTGGCGCATTCCACATGCTAAACCCATTTAAAAATCATAATAAAGCATAATGCTATTAAGAGTTCACAAACGCTATGATTTAATGAAATAAGTATATGCAATGCAGGTTTAATATATGCACTTTATTTATTCACATGCACGTAGGTTATGAACGTGCATCTCAGAGTCTCTCTGTTCACAATAACTTTAAATGCTGCTTTGCAAACTTTTATCATTTACTTGTGTGGAACGTCTCAAACTCCATCTCAGCATTTTGTTGTGAGTTTGGGTTTATTTTAACATTCATCTGGGAACACAACGTGTGCTATTTCATCAGATTTGTAAGGTAAATAATTTATAAACCTATGCAAACTACAGAGAATACACCATTAGCTTTCTAAATATGCTGACTATTTAATGTGATTTCAAAATAAAAGTTTAAACTCTCACTATTACAGTCAGTATCAAATTACAGTGGCTGTAGCGTTTTTATCATAAAGAAATGGCCTAATATTAAAGATTAAGTGGACTGGACATTTGAATTAAATGTTGTTGAGTCAATATTTTATATTACGTACTGCACATTAGCTTTGTTGTTTATAATACATTATGTATTTTAACAGTTTTGTTTAATGAAACCATATGATTACTTGCTTTTGACACTTTATTTAAACTAATTATTATTGCCTTATTACTATTATGTTTATTTTAAGTCATTTTAAAGGCTATTGTTCACTTAGGTCTATTTTTATTGCTATAAAATAAAATAACTATAATTATCCGATTACCCGATTAATCGTCAGAATAATCGACAGATTACTTGATTACCAAAATAATCGTTAGTGACAGCCCTAGTTTAATGTAATGCACTTACATTAGAATTCTATGGGGCCAGTAATCAAGAAGTATTAAGCTTATATTTTTGTTGACATGTTTACATGAATTATTTATTAAAAGTGTTTATTATTTGACTTCTGAAAGTAGTTTTTCAGACGATTTAACTAATGGATATGTATTAGCAGCACAATTCCTGTGGATGGAGTTTGTTTTTAACATTTGTTCGAGTACAATACAGTATGATTGCTCCATATACCTTCATTGTAAATCAGTTACAGAGTTGATTTCTGTGTATTTTTTTTTTTTTTTTTTTTTTTTTTTTTTTTTTTAGGTAATTTTAATTGTCTCTGATGGATATTCCTTCTCCCATGTGACATACACCTTAGTTTCTTTTTTCACTGACAGAAAAATGATATCACTTGGAGTGATCTGTTAATCATGGAGAAGAAGGACTTGGAAAAGGTATGCAGATCCTGAAAAACACAAATTTTGTGCAAAGAAACAAATTTTCTTTAAGTTAGTAGCTAAAATGAATGAATACACACTGCTGTTCAAAAGTTTAGGATCAGTAAGATTTGTAATGTTTTTAAAGAAGTCTCATGCTCATCAAGGCTGCATTTATTTCATTCAAAATACTGAAAAAAATAAATATTGTAAAATAGTATTACGGTAATAATGGTTTTCTATTTTAATACTCTTTAAAAAATAATTTGTTCTTTTCATGCAAAGCTGAATGTTCATCAGACATCACACAATTCTTCAAAAATCATTCTAATATGCTGATTTGATACTCTGTTATCATCAATGTACGAAACCATTGTGCTGCTTAATATTTTTCTGGAATCTGTGATAATTTTTTTCCAGGATTCTTTGATAAATAAAAAGTAAAAAACAACAGCATTTATTAAAAAAATATATTTTTTCTAACAATATAAATCTTTACTATCACTTTTTTTTTTATTGATTTAACACATCTTTGCCAAATAAAAGTATTCATTAATAATGAATGCATAAATTGAATAATGAATAAACACTGTTATTTTTGACTTCTTTATTAAAGTATCCTGAAAAAAATTACAGGTTCCAAAAAAATATTGATAATAAATCAGCATGTTAGAATGATTTCTGAAGGCTCATGTGACACTGAAGACTAGAGTAATGGCTGATGAAAATTCAGCTTTGCATCACAGAAATAAATTATATTTTAAAGTATATTGAGATAGAAAGCAGTTTTTTTTTTAAATTGCATTAATATTTAATATTGTTACTGTTTTAAATAAAAACCAACTTTGATGCACATAAGAGACTTATTTAAATGTCTTACTGATCCCAAACTTTTGAATGGCAGTGTACATATTTTTAGATACACATCTGAAAAACTATATTGTATCTTGCATAAAATGCTGGTTTACAATGACAAATCAGCTGTCTTTTTCTAAGATCGGCGTAACTAATCCTGAGGATCAGAAGAAGATTCTCAGCACCATGGAGCAGATGCATCTTGATAAAGTAGATCTGGACACCCTGACGCCTCTTAATAACATAGACAGCGGGTAAAGCTCATTTAGCCTCAAGCTAATCTAAACTTTATTGCATGTTTATTATGTATCCCCATCAAATCCAAACCATGTTTCCCATGCTGGTACAACAGGACAACAGTGTCTTGACAAGACTTCCATGTAAGCCTGTCTTAATGGTATAAGCTCTAGTAATGATTTGTAAGGTGAGAAATGAGCTAGTGCTGTTTCTGCATGCTCCGGGCTCTGACGGATGATGGTGAGTAGGCGGCATAGCGGCCATGTTTGACTTTAAAGTCTGTGCTTAATGAATCTAATCAATCTGTAATTTCTTTATTCAAAGTCAGGGAGGTACAGAGAGGGCAGACGGACACACAGTAAATTGTGCGGTTAAATCCTCTTCTGATAGCTGCTGCATAAACACACATTAAAAGGATATAGAGTTACAGTGAAATTCATTGCCACAGTTGATTTCCTGCCTAATGGGATGTATGTAAACATAAGCACTGCCGTTTTCACAAAAGTTCGTAAGTTGTTTCCGGCAGATTGCTCCGTGTGGCTTTGATACTAATGTTATTTTTAAGGGAAAAAAATGTTAAACTGTTATTATTTTAGGTGGTTGGATTATTTAAAATATATCAACTAATTGCCATATGTCACCTGATACAAAATGATGGATTTGCTCATGGTGCCTGTTGGGACGGTGGCATTAACCTAGCACTTAGTCGTCCACAAAGGCATATCACTCATTCAGTCATAGAAAAACTAACAAAGTGACGCTCAGAGCCCATCTCTCTGTCCTGGAGGAGATAGTAACTCCACAGCGTCTGACAGTGTTTACCACAGGCTCTGACAGAGTGTTAGGAGAAGAAAACGGCTGCTTGGGGAAATGCCTGTTAAGATAACACTATCAACATCGCGTGGTATGTGTGAGCCATTACAGGAGTTTGAAATTGTAAGTGATGGCAGAAGTACGCCAAGAATGCTGTCATCAAATTAAGTGATACCATTGGTCATTTAAGAAGTGCATGCTTCAGTTTTCAATGTTCGTGATTTTAGGATGAAGAGATCTGAAGGAAATATTCAAGTAAACAGTGGTATCACTTTGTTGATTTGTTTGTGATATCATTTGTTTTAGTCATTATTAATATATATACACTACCAGTCAAAAGTTTTTGAACAGTAAGATTGTTAATGTTTCTTTTTTTAAGAAGTCAGTTCTGCTCACCAAGCCTGCATTTAATTGATTCAAAGAACAGCAAAAACAGTCAAATTTTGAAATACACTGCCCTCCAAAAGTTTGGAAACGCCCTAGAAAAGTGGGGTTTTGGACAATATTGGCATGAATCCTTTTTCATTTGTGATAATTTTGCACTGATAATGGACAACACAAACTACGAAAACATATTTTATTACATAAACAGTTTATATATAGAAAAAACTTAAATTTTCGATTCATCAAAATATTCACCATTAGCTGCTATTACAGCTCTGCATAATCTGGGCCTAAATTCATTGTATTTTAAACTTAATTGGCAATCAATTGTTGAAGCTTTTAAGTTGTGCTGACCCAAAAATCTTTTAAAATCCTTTTAAAATCCATTTAAACCAGTAACCAGGCATCATAGCTGGCAAAGGGGCATGTCTGACTTTGACATGTATATATTGCCATTAGTATGTAATCAAAATGAAAATTATTATTGCTGGTCTTCAGTGATAATGTCAAGTTACTTTAATGTATTTGCACCAAAAAATAAGGATTTATGCTGATATCATCTAAAATCCACACTTGTGTTTCCAAACTTTTGGAGGGCAGTGTATTTTTACTATTTAAAATAAGAGTTATTTATTTATATATATTTTAAAATGTAATTTATTTCTGTGATTTCAAAGCTGAATTTTTAGCATCATTACTCCAGTCACATGATCCTTCAGAAATCATTCTAATATTCTGATTTTCTGCTCAAAAAAATTATGATGATGATGTTGAAAACAGCTGAGTAGATTTTTTTTTTCAGGTTCCTTAGATGAATAGAAAGTTCAGAAGAAGATAATTTATCTGAAATAAAAAGCTTTTGTAACATTACACACTGTACATTTCAAAAGCTTTGAGTCTACATTTTTTTTTTTTTTTGAATTAGAATTATAGAAATTAATAGTTTTATTTTACGAGGACACTTTAACTTGATCAAAAGTGATGATAAAGATATTTATAATGTTATTAAAGATTTGGTATTTGAGATAAATGCTGTTCTTCTGTACTTTATTCATCAAAGAAACCTGAAAAAATTCTACTTGGCTGTTTTTTAACAACAACAAAACAACAAATAATAATAATAATAATAATAATAATAGTTTTTTGAGCAGCAATCAGAATATTAGAATGATTCTGAAGAATCATGTGACTGGAGTAATGATGCTAAAAATTCAACTTTGAAATCACAGGAATAAATTTTAAAAATATACTCAAATAGAAAACAGTTATTTTAAATAGTAAAAATAGTTTTTGCTGTACTTTGGCTCAAATAAATGCAGGCTTGGTGATCAGAAGAGACTTCTTTAAAAAAAACATTAAAAATCTTACTGTTCAAAAACTTTTGCCTGGCAGTAGACATTCTCAATTCAAGTAACTCTTTACATGTAATCTGGATTACATAATCAGATTCCAAAAATTAAGTGCTTGTAATTAGAATAAATTCCATTTTAAAATACTTATTTTATTACTTATTTTATTTTATTTTTTTATTTTTTTCTCGTGTCAATATGGTACAAGATTATCCTATTTAAATCAATGTAATAAATGAGTTTGGTCAAAAGTAATCTAAAAGTATTCAAAAATTAGTCTAATTATATTACAATTTTTGTCATGTAATTTGGAATCAGTAGCAGACTACAATTCGCAAGTAATTGACCCAGCTCTATATGTGTGTATATAAGTGAAAATAGTTCACAAAAACATGATTTATAAGCAAAATCAGGCTGTGTGTAGAAGAGTTGACCTGTTTGACATGATGACTTTTAATGTCCCTGACAACTTTTGTTAGCAACTGCATTTTTTCAAAACAAGTATAAACACTTTAAGATGTACAGATGTAAACGCTTTAAGTTGTACAGTAGTAAACATTTGAAGTGGATCAAGAAAGTTCATCAAACTTGTCCTAAGACAAGAACAGGTATTGTTTTGGTTTTAGGACAACTTTAATGAAAGGTCTTGATCCATTTCAAATGTTGACCACTATGTTTTTCTCATAGAATAAAATGTGTCTTAAGCTTGTGTTATTTCAGGCATTTAACCAAAAACCCATTAGGGCAATGGGAAGTGCTAAAATGCTAACTCGTTTCCAGGTTTTGGCCTACAAAAATATGTAATCCCTGCAGCACTCCCTGAAAAGGCTAAGTGAAGAGGAAATGGAAAGTTTATTTAACTACTTCATGAACAAATGGTGTCATTTGTGAAACGTCTTTTCTCAGGAGTGAAGATTTCCTCAACTTTCTGATCAGCCTGAAACAGCAGTGCTGTTACTTGACAGAAACCTTACAGGATGTCATCAGCAGGTTCCCACATAGCCCCTCTGAGGTTCGTTGTGTACTTTAGTTGTAAAACATATTAACATATTACATATTACTGTCTCTTTCTTTAGTCTCATATAGCCAGGCTTTTGATTTGTGGCAGTCTGGTCCACATTGCTTTATTCTGAGCAAGAACCACCCACTTAGAAAGAAGGAAAATGCCTGACTGACATGTAAAGCAGCGAACAACAGTTATATTTGTTTTTATGTGCTGTTTAGGAGCAGAGCTGAAATAAAAATAATTAAAATAATGGTACATTAGCCAAATGGTTGTACACAAAACACTGTATATGCGACCCTGAACCACAAAACTAGTCATAAGTAGCATGGGTATATTTGTATACACTGTATGGGTCAAAATTATCGATTTTGCTTTTATGTCCAAAATCATTAAGTAAGATGATGTTCCATGAAGATATTTTGTAAATTTCCCACCATAAATACATCAAAACTTAATTTTTGATTAGTAATATGCATTGCTAAGAACTTCATTTGGACAACTTTAAAGGTAATTTTCTCAGTATTTTGATATACAGATTTTCAAATAGTTGTATCTTGGCCAAATATTGTCCTATCCTAACAAACCATACATTAATGGAAAGTTTATTTATTTCAAAAATTGACCCTTATGACTGGTTTTGTGGTCTAGGGTCACATATATAGGAGGGAATATGTATATACATGGTCAAAATCCACAAAAAAAGTTTTGTTTTTTTAAATGTGTATTCCAGTGGTAAAAAAAAAATTGTTTGAATAACATGTGGGATGGTTAATTTTTCATTTAAAGGAAATAATGCACAAAAAGGTGTGACGACTAGACTGTCTAATTTTATATTTGTGAATGAATGATTTCTGCCCCAACTGTGCCAATAATTGTGCAACCTTATTCTTAAAATTGCTTCATCTGTCAAAAACTCTGATGGGGCATATGCTTAACTGAGTTTAAATGTGCATGGCTTCTGAGAGTGACTTTCCAACTACCTGAAATTATCCATCATAACAGCATTTAATAAATGGGAGCACAAATGAGTTTGATTGTATTTTAAACCTTCAAGTAATTTTCAGCATTTTCAACTGAAGTGGTAGCTAGAAACAGAGCTATATCTTAAATTTTTGTGACTGCTTGTTTGTGATGCCTGTTTGGGTTTGTTTAGGTTGTTCTTACATGTGATCCCAAGAAAGAAGCTCAAGTCCTTTGTGCTGAACTAATAACTCAGACAGGAGACCTCCAGAAAGAGATTCTCTGTCTTAAGACCCTGCTCAGCAAGGTCAGTCATGTCCGCATTCCTTCGTGTCCTCATCGTTCTTCTTCTCCGACGCTTCTATTTACAATAGTTTTGTCTAGGAAAAATACTGTGAGACCAACCGCTTCATCCCACTTAGATGTTCCTATAGTCTCTTTCATGATGATGAAGGGAGATCAGTTGTGAACAAATAAATTGAGGATGTTCTCCGCTAGCACATTCCAAGGAAACTCTCATCAATCTCCAATGTGGAATTAGTTTAATCAGACCTGTTTGTAGCTTGTTGTAGCTCCTGGTGTTCTTAAGGCATTCAGCATTTGATTGTGGCAAGCCATCAAAATAGAAATAGAAGTTTCTCGGATAATGTTTTGTCTTTTATCATAAGAAACATTCTAATAGACCAATTTGGAGTAGACGTCACAGTTACATCACTTGCAGCTGCGTGCGCATTGTGGTGGCAGAAAAACACTGGTAACAAGTGAATGGAATAGGGTAATATCTATTGAGAGAAAAAAAATGTGTGCCTTATGTCAAAATCGGAAATAATTCTTGTAGAATACTATCGTCAAAGACGCCATTTGTAGCTAAACGCAGACGTTTAAATTGACGGACTGTGGATGAAACCCGCTATGATTACTCTACTTTTAAAGCATAAATTTGATTTAAACAATAAGTCTACATAATATTGACATATGCAGTTCATAGGGGACATATTATATTAGCCCTGGAGCATGAAATACTATTTACACCTATAACATTTTACATTTACCTATTATATCTCATAATTCTGACCTTTTTTTCTCTCGCAAATGCAAGTTTATATCTTGTATTTCAGATTTTCTAACTCGATTTAACTGAACAATAGCAAGTTTGTCAGTTCTGAGGGGAGAAAAGCCAGAAATGTGGGATATAAACTCATGATTTTGAGCCGAGGAGAAACGAGAGAATGATTTTTTGTATTAGAATTCTGAGATATAATCTTAAATATAATTTAAGATTAAATATAAATATAATTTATATTTTATATAATTTAAATATAATTACGAAAATATAGTCAGAATTTTTAAATATAAACTCAAATTTACCTTGGTCTATACACCATACCTGATACTGATGCTGCGACGTGTGAAATACTGGGTTTTGGAAGTGTTTTTCCAGTGAAATATAGAGGCAAATTGATTCACCAAGATGTAGATGAGTTTGTTTCTTTGTAGGAAAACTGATTTGGAGAAATCTAGCATTACATCTGCTCACCAATGCATCCTTTGCAGTGAATGGGTGCTGTCAAAATGAGAGTTCAAATAGCTGATTAAAAGCTCACACTGATGTCGTTCCAAACCTGTAAGAAGTTTGTTCATCCTCAGAACACAAATTAATCCAAGAGCAACTGACATGTTCAAGGCCCAGAAAGTTAGTAAGGACATCGTTAAAATAGTCCTTGTGACATCAGTGGTTCAACCATAATTTTATGAAGCTAAACATCATTTATCAACAATTTCTTCTCTTTCATGACAGTCTTTGGCGCACGTTCACCGGAGTACAGTAGTAATGACAATTCTCATTTTTGGGTGAACTGTCCCTTTAAAACCGTTGCTTCTGGTTAAAATACATGTCAATAATATTGCATTCTCCAGTGAAAAATTCATCTGGCCTGAATCAGTAGAGAAATATGCAAAAATCAAGCAGTTTACAAGCATAAACAGTTCTGAACAAATATGTTGGTGGATTTTGATGTGAGAGGACAACAGGGGATAGACTGGAGAAAGCATTATTTTGGATCATGGACTTGTATTTTGGTCAAAAGTGACAATTTACAGTTAAAACGTCTTAATAGCTTTACTTTTACTTTTACTTAATAGCTAATACTGTTTAGACTCATTCTGATGGCACCCATTCACTGCAAAGGGTGATGTAATGCTAAATTTCCAAATCTGTTCTAATGAAGAAACAAACTACATCTACAACTTGGATGGCCTGAGGGTGAGTATATTTTAAGCAAATTTAGATTTTTTTGGTTTAACTATTTCTTTAAGTTTGATGTCACCATTTTTGGGTCCAAATGCTCTATCAAAGCAAACAACATACAGTGCTAATATACACCTATAGTGTGCTCTAATAAAAATAATTTATTCTCTTTTAACTCTTAATGTCTCTTTAGACGGCTCACACGGAGTACACCTTTCAGTTTCATCAAGCAGGCTCCAATAATGGCCAGAGAGGAAAGACCCGCAGGAGATTTGCTGCTGTGCTTGGACTTGGAATGCTTGGAGCAGGGCTTCTATTTGTGTTGTCACATTCAAAAAAACTGAACTATTTTTGAGATGTATTTCAGTGATGTATGTATTTTAAGTTGTTGCCTAAGTATTTTATTAATTTTATGTTCTAGATTTATGTTAAGAATATGTTACAATCACCCTTTGTGTGATACTATTCTAGACTGTTACTCATCTGTTAAATATTTTTATTTTATTTTTTCAGTGCACTTCATTATAAAAGTTTTCCCAAACCACAATGTTATCCTTCTCTTTGCTTTATGTGTAATCACTGTTGTAAGCTTCTATTGCAGTGGCGCCTGCCGGTCAAAGCTGGATGGCTAGCACTTTGTGTTTTGAAAATTTTGTTTTGATTTAACTGGGTGGCCCAACAAGTAAAGTCACTGGCAGTCGCTGTCTGTGGTGCTGAAATGTCATTTCCGGGTGCAGGACCCCCTTACAACTAATTTCATGATGAAAGCTAATTACTTGATCAGTCATGTTCAGTTTAATTGAAAAATTGATTGATACATATTCACTTTTGTGCTTGAGAGGACAATGAAATACGGCATGTGAGAGCCGTTTCCTGAAAGCCTTGTTCTGAGTATGTTACATAAGATGTCTATGAGCAGCAAAAAATGGCTCCTCCATTATCTTTTTCATGTATTCAGTTGCATGCATTGTAGATTTATGTGTGTAAGCAACAGTTAGGCCAAGTAAAATGCATTCAAAAAAGCACTTAAATTGATATCCTCTGCTATATGACTCTCACTGGAAAAAGATGAGCGATATGAACCCGTCCTCCAAGGTGCTGTAACAATGTCAAGGATATGCAAGTTCAAACATTTTTCACAGTGTTGGAATTACTTGTGGGAGAGAGAATGACGGAGTTTCAGCAAGCTAAAATCTGAAGCCTAGCAACAAAATCTGTGATTTTGGACAATTTTCCAACGCTGTTCTGAAGCTTCACTGCTGCTGACTGTTTCTGCAGCGTTTATAATAACATTTCTAAATGATTACTCAGAGTTAAGAAGTTAATCAGAGTGCTTCTATGTATCACCTTAGAGTGTTTTCAGGACGCTTTATCAGTCGGACAAATTGGTGGTACTGAACATGAACGGTGCCACTGAACTGAATGAAGCTCACAGATTTTGGTGATTTATTGCTGCTAAAAACATTTGGAGTGCTATAGACTGCCAAAAGTTATAACAAATCAAAGAGAAGAGTGAAAAAACTCTCTGAAGAACAAAAGGCATTTGTGGTTGGCCAAACTGAACCAGGCTTTCCAGGGCAAGAATCTTGTTGAGAACACTTCCTGTCAGGTAATATTAGGTGAAATGTTAGCCTAATGCAGAACCTGATTTTACCAAGTCCGACATCTTCCTGGATCAACATCTTTGTTGACCCTGGAAAAACATTGCGATTAACCAGTCAGATTTGAAAGAGTTTATAGTTTTTGTGAAGTTTAGGCTTACAATCAGTGTTTTGTAGTTGTACATCACTGTCATTCATCTATCATTTGTTCTGATTTTAGGGATTACTCATGGGTAAGTTTAGGTTTAGGTGTAGGGATGTGGTCAAGACTAAAATTTTGGATTAAAATGTAATCCAAAATAAATGTAATTAACTCAGGAACACATGCGCAGGCTAATATCTTAATACTGCTCTTATATATCACCACATATAAACTTTAGTTTGTCAAAATATTGTGCCCTTTCCTGCTTACCAAGTCCTTCTCTGTATGATTTAGCAGCTTCCACACGTTTTTGTCCATGGTTTAGACAGCATCAATTAGCAGAAAAACGTATTCAGTGGTATATTAACTGTGCAATCCATGCTGTTGTTTACATCTGAGTATTGCCAGTATGACCGCGAATCCGGGTAACTGACCAAATCGTAACTTAAGTTCAAATCATCTATTTTTCCCCATGAGTGGGCGTGGCCATTTCTAAATTTTATTTACGAGGGTTCTGGTCTCATTTGCATCCAGCTATTTTTTTTTTTTAGCTGTAAACAACTCATTTTGCTGCTTGATATCGTAAGCTGGTGTGTCTTACCGTATTATTTTAATATATTGTCTTAATTATGAACACAGTGGTTTGTAGTATAAACAGTTTTACTGTTTATGGCACTTTATTTTCTACCTATTTTTATGAAACAGACGTTTTGCACATTGACAGAAAATGACTCCACGTTGAAAAATAAGGCGGAAAAGCTACACAAAGTAGAAGGAAAAAAAAATACTTAAATACTGTTATTATTAGCATCCAGAAAGTCACCGAAGACGTTGCACACTAGTTACAAGCATGTCCTTTTCCAAGCAATCTAATTTTGAAAGCCTTACGTTTGTAATAAAATAAATCTGAGCTCTCATCTAAACCACGTCACAATCTCTCAATTATTTTTAAGGGATTATGATATTTCAGAGCCACTTAAAGGATTCAAAATATAGTCTTTCTTTATAGACTTGATGAAATTAGGCCAATTTAAATTCCATCATATTACCGATGACAAGTCTTCTCCACGCGTTTGCGGCCGCACCTTTTCCACGGAGATCACGAGAAGAATCCGGTTTTCCTAATAGCCTAATTTCCTAATCTTAGTTCCCATCGGTAGAAAGAACCTCACAATACAAGAAAGGCGGACATATTAATTCTTTCACATAAACTGGTGATCAAAGATAGAGGAAATTCCGTGCGACAATTGAACAGTTCGTGAAAAGTTCAAAAGAATGTGATAATCCAATCTCAATGCACATCATCAAGAGCAGAAGTTTTTGTGCCTTCAGTCAATTAAGCCATATTTTACGATTTGGAGAACATTTACAGAGATTAGAAATAGTAATAATAATAATAATAAACGTAAAAATAAATTTATTTAAATAAATTAATTAATTACTATAATTTATGTGACAAATAATTATTTTAAAAAAGCAAAAAGTGCCGGGTCTCAGGAAGATCTGAGTAGACGTTTCACGCTGGACCACATTCTACACTTTCGCTGTTTTGGAAATAAGCCAAACCTGTGGCTGGTGTCAAGCTAGCCTGAACAGATACTTTCAGACATCTAATTTCTTCACTTCATTCCTGAGGCAGGACTGCGCCCACCCCTTGTGTAAGCAATTTAAACCTGATAGGAGATCATCAGCTATCTGCAGCCACTTCAGACCGAGGAAGAGCATCAGGCTGTGTCTGCAGCGCTACACATCACACTCCACGATGCTTTGACGCTCCACTCACTTGCGTCGCGTCACTCCAGTGATTTTTCATCCGGGAGAGTAAATACCCAATTTGCTCCGACCGCCTCAGCGCTCGATGCACTCCGTGTTTCATTTATTTGTTGTTAAATCGCAGATAAGCGCCTGAACGAATGAGTGTATCAATACTAATTTTGTAATATGAACTTTTTGCCAAGTGGAATATGTTTTTATCTGTCCGTGGCAATCTGCTGGTTCACATCAAGGGTCGACGGGTCGTGGTGGTGGGTACATTTTTGGTTTATTTGAATTTTAGTAATGCTTTAGTTACTAAAACTATGATTTAAACGACTAATAGTTAAATGTTAACTATTGGAGTTATTGGAACATTTTGATAAATGTAACTAACTAGAGTTTTTTACGTTAATATGTAATTTTTACTTCTATAATTTTAATCTTTATTTTTTTTAAAGACTGCAGACTACGCTGTTGTGTGTTGAAACATGATGACTTGAGATTCCCATCGCTCATTCCCTGTGCTTTCATCTTTTTATGCAGGTACATGGGCACTCTTGGATCTCAAGTGATGTGCGACAACATCCCGGGCTTAATTAACAAACAACGCCAGTTGTGCCGCCAGCATCCCAAGGTGATGCAGGCTATCGGAGCTGGAATTAAAAACTGGATCGGAGAATGTCAGCACCAGTTCCGGAACCACCGATGGAATTGCAATACCATGGCGCGGGAGCACAATCTGTTTGGGAGGCTTTTGCATCGAAGTGAGTAAGGCTCAAGTGTATTGTTTCAAGTCTAACGGTTGCATGCACATACAGTATGTTCTTTGCGCTCAACCTGCAGTGAAATTCCTTATCTGATATCAGATCATATTTCAGTAAGTAAAACTTGATGAACTAGGTGTGCTTTCGACCCCTTCTTTGCTCATCTGTGTGTGCTGCACAGTTGTGGATTCTTAAAAATAAATTTTTATATCAAGTTTTGCAACATATAGTACTGTATATAGGCCAATAACACATAGGATGTATGAAAAAATCTGAATTTAAATTGAAACTTTTATTCATAGTTGCACCACCTTGAAATTTTGACATATGGACTGTGACTTTAAGCCTAATATGAATTATTAAAACAATTTTAAATTAGAAATCACAAACAAGTTCATCATAGAAAATATGTGTTATAGTCTTTGTGTTTAAATAACTAATACAGATCCGAACCAAAAAAAAAAAAAAAAGCCATGACAATGACCCCTAAGAAAACTGTATTGTTCTGTGATCATCTCAAGATGTCTAGATGTAATCTAAGTCGATAACTTACAATAGTGTCACTTAGCATGCAAGTGTATCCTTTACTTTCTATTGTGAAAAGAAAGGCTGGATTATTGTGTCTGGTGAGTTAATTCAGAGCTGCTCAGCAGCTTGATGCTTTAACTAGGTGTAATTGGCAGTTTTGTGACTTCAGGTTTGCGACTGTAAGTGTGTCTGCCTCTGTTTTCTCGTCTCATGTAAAATCATATTAATGGGAACATCCACAAAGGAACTCTGTATCCCAGGCCTCTAAGCTGCTCTACACATTAAAGTTAGGTTAAACCTCTGACTTTAATCTTCTTGCTTTAAGGTATTCAGACCTCCCAGAAAGACACTGTGAGAATCTACTTATTGTCAATGTCACTGCACTAATTTAAAACAATTGCGGGGATTTCATGGCAGGCATTCTCTGCCTGTCTGACAAAGCTGCTGAACGGAAACATCTTTGGTACACATGTGAAAAGCTGCAGCTTATAACTTTTTGTTCAGGCTGTTGCTTGTTACAGTTGTTTTTCTTCCGTCTCTTTATACAGTCATAGCAGACTGTTTTCCACATTATTCACCTTCACACATAAGCTCACAAAATTAAGACGTATGTCTTTCCGATGTAAACCTTGTGTTTATATAACGGGTTATGAGATTAGTATGTTTTCATTTGAAAAATTTATACAGTCAGTTATAGTTTAAGAATCAAGTTTTTGAAGTTTTCATGTGTATGTATAAATTAGTACAAAAAAGTATTATTTTATTAACTTATTATTAAATTAAAATTATTAAAATTATAATAAATTATTATTATATTCATGTGCAGAATAAAATTAAATATTTTTTTATAATATTTAAATGATTATATTTACATTATTTAACATTTCTTTAAATTATTTGAATTTTATTTATCAGCCCTTACTTTATACAATTTAATATATATATATGTGTGTGTGTGTGTGTGTGTGTATAAAATGTATAAAATATATAAATATATATACAGTACATACATACATGTATAATATATACATGTGTATGTGTGTGTATATTTTAGTGCTGTCAAATCGATTAATCGCATCCACAATAAAATAATATAATTTACATTATGTATATAGTGTGTTTGTGTGAATAAAATGTATAGTATATATATATATATATATACAGTACATACATACATGTACAGTATATACATGTATGTGTGTGTGTATTTGAGTGCTGTCAAATTGATTAATCGCGATCAATCGCATCCAAAATAAATGTGTATTTATATAATATATAATATATTACTTATATATATACATGTGTGTGTGTGTGTGTGTGTGTGTGTTTTAGTGCTGTCAAATCGATTAATCATGATTAATCGATTTCATATGAGTAAAATACATACACACCCACGTGTATATATTTTAGTACTGTCAAATCGATTAATCACCATTAATTGCATCCAAAATACAAGTTTGTATTTACATAATAATAATGTATTAATGAAATCTATACATATATGTGTGTATATGTTTGTGTGTGTGATATATATATCTACATCTCTCTCTCTCTCTCTCTCTCTCTATATATATATATATGAAGAGTTTATTTGCAAAAACAGATAACTCAGGGGTTTTTTTACATTTTTAAAAATCATGTTTTTATGTTATCATGTTTTATTGTGTTAGTTAGCTACTTTTTACTTATTTTTACTTCAAAATAACCCAAGTGCAGTTTGATTGAGATTAACTGGAATGCACCATTAACATGATATATATATATATATATGAAGAGTTCAGATGCAAAACCCTCTAAAAGCCACCTTGGTCAAAACTGGGTGTGTATGTGTGTGTGCAGTATTAATTTTAGTGCTGTCAAATCGATTAATCGTGATTAATTGCATCCAAAATAAAAGTTTGTTTACATGAAGTATGTAACAAATAAATATATTGCGATTAATCTATTAGACATTGCTAAAATGCACACACACACACACGTATACATTTTAATGCTGTCAGATCGATTAACTGTGATTAATCACATCCAAAATACAAGTTTATTTACATAATACATATATTTCTTAAATATATACATGCATGTGTGTGTGTGTGTGTGTTTATACATGTGTATACATTATATGTGTATGTGTGTATATATTTTAGTGCTGTCAAATCGATTAATCACGATTAATTGCATCCAAAATAAAAGTTTGTGTTAGCACAATATATATTACTTACCTATATACATGTATGTGTGTGTATTTATATATAAATATAAATATGCACAGTACACACACATATTATGTAAACAAACTTTTATTACAGATGCGATTATTCGATTAGTATTAGATGTATATATTTCTTAATTATACTAAACTAAACATTATTCCCTCTTTCTTTTACTCAGGTAGTCGTGAGGCCGCCTTTGTCTATGCCATCTCCTCAGCAGGTATGGTCTACACCTTGACCAGGGCGTGCAGTCAGGGTGAACTTGAAAACTGCTCTTGCGACCCTGGAAAAAAGGGCTCATCTCGTGATGCCAAGGGAGCTTTCGACTGGGGTGGGTGCAGCGATCATGTTGACCACGCGATCAAGTTCACTCAGATCTTTGTTGACGCCAAGGAGAGGAAAGAGAGAGATGCACGGGCACTCATGAACTTGCACAACAACCGTGCAGGAAGGAAGGTAACAATAAACAGCTGTTGAGACACATACTGCGAAAAGAAATGTTGACAAATTATAATCGATGACCGCTGCATGCATCATGCAATCAGAGAGACATACTGTAGACATTGTCTCCTTTGTCATTCGCAGGCGGTAAAGCGCTTTATGAACCTCGAGTGTAAATGTCATGGTGTCAGTGGCTCATGCAATGTACGTACATGCTGGTTAGCCATGGCAGACTTCAGGCAGACCGGTGACTATCTGCGCAAAAAGTACAACAATGCCATTCAGGTGGTGATGAACCAGTATGGAACAGGCTTCACAAGTGCCTACAGGATGTTTAAGAGGCCTACCAAAAATGACCTAGTCTACTTTGAAGACTCACCTGACTACTGTATATGGGACCATGAGTCTGGTAAGTGTGCTGAGGGAAACCTTAAAGAAATAGTTCGGCCAAAAATGAAAATTCTGTCATTCATGTCATTCCAAACATGTAAGGTTCATCTTCGGAACACAAATTAAGATATTTTGATGAAATCTAAAAGCCTTCTGACCCTGCATAGACAGCAATAGTACTACCAAGTTCAAGGTACTAAAAGTTTCTTTGGGCACAAAAACTATTCTTGTCGCTTCATAAAATTATGGTTGAACCACTGATGTCGCATGGACTATTTTAAAGATGTCCTCGCTACCTTTCTGGGCCTTGAACATGTCAGTTGCGTTGCTGTCTATGCAGGGTCAGAAAGCTCTTGGATTTCATCAAAAACATTTTAATATGTGTTCCGAAGATGAACGAAGGTCTTACGGGTTTGGAACAAGATCAGAGCGAGTAATTAATGACAGAATTTTCATTTTTCGGTGAACTGTTCCTTTATTTGCATTACCTCACGAGGTGAATTAAGTTGATAAATCAAATCCGCAGTACTCCATCATGTTTCATAACTCAGTGTTTGTGTTTCCACCCTGCAAGACTCCCACACTCCGCTCGAAATCAGCAGGCATTAATCTTTGCCCCCAAACACAGTTGTAATCAGAGGACGTGAGCTATTTAGCTGGTTATTACATACACAATAGTCATAACCCAATCCTGTAACCTGAATGCCGGTAAAGATTCCCTCCCTAAGGCAGAGGTTTATCTCTTTTTACCTTTCTGTGTGTGTGTGTGTGTGTGTGTACGTACTGAATAACACCAGGTGTACCTATGTGGGAAGCAGTAAGGGAGGGGGTGCCTGTCAGACTGCAGATGATCCCTGCTATCAGGTGACGCTGTGTTTAGACACATTACCACAGTTTTGTGGGCAGAACGGGAGCTGAAATTTAATCCCTACGCGCAAATGCTATAAATCACTGCCTTCCACGGCGGCACCTCTATATTTTCTGCCTAAAACTGGCAGGAAGGAATATTTAGAGAGGTAGGTCATGTCTCTTTTAAGTGCCTTGAGATGTATGTCGAACCCACTTTAGGTATTTATTATTTATTGTATGTCAGTATAACTGCTCATTTATAAGCTAAAGGGGCATTTCATCCAAAAATGAAAATTCTCATGTCGTTCCAAAACCAGACTTTTTCTTCTGCAGAATACAAAAAAATACACTGTTTATTCTTCATATTCTGTGCAGTGATTAGCTCGCAGGAGGAACAAAAATAAACTTTTCCAGTAAATCGATTTTTACCTTTATAAGGCCAGTTTTTTCTAACCTAATTAAATGTATGCATCATCTTTTGTGTTAAATAAGGTTTAATAAATAGATTCAAATAGTAAGACACTATAAGGCTGTTACCAATCAAATGAAATCAGTATCAACAAAATTTGTGTTTGCAATGCAGAGATGGCACAGAATCATTTGGCATTTGGATGCATTTACACAGACTGTTTAATGCAGGACATGAATGCATGTAACTTGTAGTTACAAATGCATTAATGATGTATAATAATGCAAAATAGTTTTGATTTCTTTAAAACCATAAAATACTGATATTTGAAATGATTTGGGGAAAAAATATGCATTAAATAATATAGCTGCAAGCAGCGATTACCAGGGTTCAAGCGCTTTAAGGCATTTAAGCACATATGAAAAAAGACATTACATATTATTTAGCAAGCCTGTAACCGCCTAAATCAGTGATTTAAAAAACATTTTTGGCAAATCAAGGAAATGTACCATAGAAATATGATGTTATTTAACATTTATGACTGTTAAATAGCTAGCTATGGTCCGATCTCCCTAAAGTTTTGCATGCTTGTTTTGAATCACCTGTGGCATGTGCTCACCAGGTTTTGTGAAGTTTTGAGTTTTCCTTCATGCTTTATAGGCTTTTGAGTATATTTAGACAGGCTGCTTTTCTTAACAACCGCATTATAGCTTCCCAAAGGGTAAATGTAAATGTTTTGATAATTATTGACCTAGAGAGTCCAGAAAATTATACTGTGGTGTTGGTTTTTTTCCCAGATTTAGCGAAAAACCTAGGACAAGTTCACAGAAGTAGGTTTTTTTACATCATCTGGCGGTTCTCAATCATTTAACAAATGGTTTGATTGACAGCAGTGATTCTAGAGGCAAAGTTGTTTGGAATAAGGAGGTCAATTGTCTGATATGAATATTGTGTGTAAGTGTGATAAAACACACAATATATAATCGTTTACTCCCTTGAAAAATGGGATATCGACCCCCCCCAGTGGCCAATTTCGTTCAAATTTCTCACAGACCTTTAGTGGTGTGAATCAGACAGGCCAACTAAGTCTCCGTTAGCCTTGTCTAATAGTTGCTCAAACGGTTACATAGTTATAGCCGTTTTTATGTTTTTATCCTTTTATAACACCAGCAAGTGGTCAAGCTCCACAACTTTTTTAATGTGACCTCAAATTCAGCTCTTACATACGTGTTCTCAGTTTGGCAAAGGTATCTCATTCCATTCAAAAGTTACAGCCGTTTTAGTAAAAGTGGCCCTGTGCCCTTCTAACGTTTTGCCGTCCCTTTGCGACGGAGTCGAAAGTTCAACTTTTTTTTTATAATGATTTATTTTCACTCTCCGGAGAATCTTCCTGCACTGGGCTGGTTCCAGGCAGGCGAAAAACCCAGGACTAGTTCGTAAAAGTATGCTTTTTTTAAAAAAAAAATCAAAAATACCCGATTCCAATGACATTAGACATGAGCCTGACTGATGGTTTAGGAGTTATGAGGGATTTTGTACTTTTGATCACTATACTGCCCCCGTCCCCGGCCGATTGGGGTGAGCCTTGGTGACATTGTAGACGGTGTGAGTACTACCATCCCAAGTTTCAAGTGTCTACAATTTACGGTTTAGTCTGGCCATTCAGTTTTACATGGAGATTGCTGATCCTTGGCCATTCTAACAATTACAATACAGTTTCAGCGCAACACTCTTGAACCCCTAAGAACCCTAAAATCGCCGGTAGGTTGTGGCAGATCACTGCATGAGTAAATCATTTAATTGATTCGTTTGAATGGCTGATTGATTCAGTAATGAAACACCTTGCTCTGGCTTTGTTTAGAGCTATTTTCATTAACAAAACAGAGCAAAAACAATATATCGCACACCCTAGTTCCGGGTACTTTTCACTTGTATACTGTTTTATGAATACTGTGAATTTGAATTCTCTTTTTTCACATACTGTTTTTCGTCTAATATGTATATTATAAAGTAAGTGATTTCGGATGCATCCTGAGATGTTTTTGAAACTATCTTCAGAAAAGAAAGTCACAGTTTTGAAAAGTTTTCATTTTTGCTTTAATGATTCCTACAATATGACACATTGTGTTTTTTAATAGTTGCTCTTTTTTTTGCTCATCAGCTCTGAAAGGCCGTTTAAAAAAATCGAGACCACCATATTTCAGTGGTGACCTCTCTTGTGTGGTGGCTGTGAGAAACTCTCTTGGTTGGGCCGTCTGTTTGATGTCAGTTTTAGGAGACATAGACTATACCTCGACTGCATAAGTGTGAAATCAATTACTAGCTCTCACCATGGTCACACATGTTAAACTCATCTCTTGGCACCCCCTCATCTTAATTCAATAAGCAGATGCATGCTCAGGTAAAGGCTGCCCATGATGTAAACGATATGAGCCCAGCATACCAGCCTGATGAACTGCTGTGGGGGGGGGAGTGGCCGTGTCATGCCCAGACACATGCCTGCCTACTCGCAATTGAGTTCAATAGACCAGCGGTGACATACCAATGCTGGCGCTACTGGTAGACTGAAGTGTTTTGCAGTTCTGGCCTTCTCTGTACGATTGTTCTTACCCTAAAATCTTACACCAAACCATCTTGGTTAAACCACAAGAAACAAACATGGTTGTTTGTGTAGTGCTGAGGGATAAGTGGCATTGAAGAGATCTTTCTAAACAAAGACTGCAGATCAGGCGAGCATGAAAGCAAGGGTTTATACAAGGTCTTTAGCAATTTCTGTATCAGCAACAATCAGCGACGCGTCAGCCTCGAAGAGGGCGGGGTTGTCGAGATTAGAGCCGTTGAAATGAGTACGTGATGAAGACCCGGAGCAATGCTTGATAGCTTCTATCATCAGTCCCTCATCTGACCAAGGACCAAGCGGTCATCCTTTTACATGGTGCCGACAAACCCAGCCTCTTCAAGACGGCACTGTCTGGACACTATTAGACATCTGCCAGGCACTACACATGACTATTCAAGCGAGGTTTGCTTGCTTCAGGAATTTGTATTTTTCAGTTATTCACTACATTAATAGATTTCAGCAGTACAACATATAAATAAATAGATGAAACTCTGTCATTAATTACTCACCCCCATGTGGTTCCAAACACGCAAGACCTTTGTTCATCTTTGGAACACAAATTAAGATATTTTTGATTAAATCCGAGAGCTTTCTGGCCCTCCGTAGACAGCAAGGGTCATACCACACTTGAGACACAAACGTAGTAAGGACATCGTAAAAATTGTTAATGTAACATCAGTGGTTTAACCGTAATTTTACGAAGCTAATAGAATACTTTTTGTGCACAAAAAAAACAAAAATTAGGACTTCAACTATTCAACTATTCTTTCACGACATGTGTGCATTCCTCTGCTTGTATACAAGGACCAATGTATGCGTGTTATACATCAGTAGCACCACACGTGTGCGCCATGGTACTTTCGATAATGGTGCATCCCAGAAGTGCGCTGCTACGTTTCTGTGCCTTGACCATGGTAGGACCTTTGTTGTCTATGCAGGGCCAGAAAGCTCTAGGCTATTCAGGGTTAATAGTAAAAAAAAAAAAAAAAAAAAGATCTGCACTGCATTTTTTTTTTTTTTTTTGCTGGCCTTGTAAGAAAATAATTGTAATTTATTTTATTTGTAGCAATGCATTTTTTTCCAAAAAAAAAATATAAACATGCTTAAAATAATATTTTTTTCTTATTTTATTATTTAGATAAATAGATAGATAGATAGATAGATATTGCATAGATTTTGAATAGATTTTTCAAATAATTAATTAAATAAAAAATACAAAATAATATAAAACATGAAGTATTTGTAAAACAATTTCAATGTATACATAAAATTTATTTGTAAACATGCATATTAATGAGATATAATATGTTAAACAAAAATGTGTACACAACCTTAGTATGTTTTTTTTCTTCTGAAAGCACAGGTCTAAATATGTTACACAATTTTGCATTTCAAGTAAATGTATCTTTTCTAGTGCTGTCAAACGATTAATCGTGATTAATCACATCCAAAATGAAAGTTTTTGTTTACATAATATGTGTGTGTACTTTGTATATTTATGTATATATAAATATACACACGTGCATGTATATATTTTAAAATAATATGTTATGTTTATAAATTAAAAATATTTATATGCGATATCAATGAATATACACACATACATGGAAGTACATGTAAATATTTTGAAAATATATACTGCATGTGTGTGTATTTATATATACATAATGAATATACACAGAATGCACACAAATTATGTAAATAAAAACTTTAATATTGGACGCAATTAATCGTTTGACAGCACTACTCTTTTCATATTTTGTATGTTGTACGCTTTCATATTTGCAGTGAAAATGGCACAAAAGTAGTGATAACTAAAATAATTTTTTGAGTGTGTGAAGACTGGGAGAAAAACGTGTTCAAATGTTTTTTTTTTTACCTTTTCGCTGCCGCACAAAACATATATATGTATATATACGTTTTAAAATTTTCAGTAAGCATGTTTTTTAAAAAATTTTTAAAGTTATCTGTTTTTGCGAATAAACTCATTTATATATATCATACACTGACCAAAATTATAAACGAAACACTTTTGTTTTTGCCCCCATTTTCCATGAGCTGAACTCAAAGATCTAAGACTTTTTCTATGTACACAAAAGGCCTATTTCTCTCAAATACTGTTCACAAATCTGTCTAAATCTGTGTTAGTGAGCACTTCTCCTTTGCCGAGATGATCCATCCACCTCACAGTTGTGGCATATCAAGATGCTGATTAGACAGCATGCTTATTGCACAGGTGTGCCCTAGGCTGGCCACAATAGAAGGTCACTCTAAAATGTGCAGTTTTATCACACAGCACAATGCCACAGATGTCGCAAGTTTTGAGGGAGTGTGCAATTGGCTTGTTTACTGCAGGAATGTCCACCAGAGTTGTTGCCCGTGAATTGAATGTTCATTTCTCTGCCATAAGCCGTCTCCAAAGGCGTTTCAGAGAATTTGGCAGTACATCCAACCAGCCTCACAACCGCAGACCACGTGTAGCCACACCAGCCCAGGACTTCCACATCCAGCATCTTCACCTCCAAGACTGTCTGAGACCAGCCACCCAGACAGCTGTTGCAACAGTCGGTTTGCAAAACCAAAGAATTTCTGCACAAACTGTCAGAAACCGTCTCAGGGAAGCTCATCTGCATGCTCGTCATCCTCATCAGGGTCTCGACTTGAATGGGCAAATGCTCACATTCGATGGCGTCTGGCACTTTGGAGAGGTGCTCTCTTCACAGATGAATCTCAGTTTTCACTGTACAGGGCAGATGGCAGACAGTGTGTATGGCGTCATGTGGGTGAGCGGTTTGCTGATGTCAACGTTGTGGATTGAGTGGCCCATGGTGGCGGTGGAGTTATGGCGTATGTTATGGACAATGAACACAGGTGCATTTTATTGATGGCATATTGAATGCACAAACATAGCGTGACAAGATCCTGAGGCCCATTGTTGTGCCATTCATCCACGACCATCACCTCATGTTGCAGCATGATAATGCACGACCCCATGTTGCAAGGATCTGTACACAATTCCTAGAAGCTGAAAACATCCCAGTTCTTGCATTGCCAGCATACTCACCGGACATGTCACCCATTGAGCATGTTTGGGATGCTCTGGATCGACGTATACGACAGCGTGTTCCAGTTCCTGCCAATATCCATTAAACTTCGCACAGCCATTGAAGATGAGTGGACCAACATTCCACAGGCCACAATCAACAACCTGATCAACTCTATGCGAAGGAGATGTGTTGCACTGCGTGAGGCAAAATGGTGGTCACACCAGATATTGACTGGTTTTCTGACCCCCCCCAATACAGTAAAACTGCACATTTTAGAGTGGCTTTTATTGTGGCCAGCCTAAGGCACACCTGTGCAATAATCATGCTGTCTACTCAGCATCTTAATATGCCACACCTGTGAGGTGGATGGATTATCTCGACAAAGGAGAAGTGCTCACTAACACAGATTTAGACAGATTTGTGAACAATATTTGGGAGAAATAGGCCTTTTGTGTACATAGAAAAAGTCTGAAATCTTTGAGTTCAGCTCATGAAAAATGGGGGCAAAAACAAAAGCGTTTATAATTTTGGTGAGTGTATATATATTAGTATTTCCTTTCTCAGCTTTTGGAAAAGCTGCTATGGTTTATCATGTAACTCTCATCACAACCTGCTTTTGCTGGTTATCTGTGTATTACTAAACAGGTGCTGATCAGATTTTAGTACTTCAGTAGGTTGGTAAATTAACATTATATTAAATGATGAAATAAGGTTTTTAAATGTAAATTTAAGATAAATCCATAAAACCAAAGATGTTGCTCCTGTACAGCTTTTTACCCTACATTTTACCTTTTTTTATTATTATTATTTTTTTTTTTTTACAGTGTATGATGCAAAACATTGCTGACTGGTTTGTAGTTTTCAACACATTTTTACTGATGCTTTTGAGATTATTGCAAGTTGGTTTTTGCAGTTTCAACCAAACCTCTGCATGTTGTCTAGCTAAATTACATACTTTGCCCTTTAGTAGGGCTGCACAATTAATTCAATTTTTAATCGTGATTACAGTTACAGATGCCACAATTATGTAATCATTTAAAAGAAATAAAAAAAAAAAAATCCACTTACATTATTCTGCTTTCTCAAGGTGTGTGTGTGTGAGAGAGAGAGAGTGTGTATCTTTCCTACAGGTTATCTTAAGGTTTTTTCTCTCACTGTTTTAATTTTTAAATTGTGACTATTTTTATATTTAAAGAAGAAACTATATATAAAAATGTGGCATGCAGTTGCTTCAAACAATGGTAGAAAGCTATTCAAAACATCATTCAGTATGAATTGTGATAATCGTAATTTATAATCGCAGTTACTATTTCAAGGGAATAATCGACAATTATGATTTTTGCCATAATCGCACAGCCCTACCCTTTACTTTACTTTACGTCATTTAGTGTACATTCAGTGCCCAAGGCATAAAACATGTTTCTTTGATTGAGGATCTATAATGTTTTTGATGTAGCCGTTCATGTTTTGTCTCACTAAAATCTGATGTCTCATTTAGATCTTTGATTCATTGCAGGTTCTGTGGGCACAGGTGGGCGAGTGTGCAACCGTACCTCCCGTGGGGCCGACAGCTGTGAGGTCATGTGTTGTGGGCGGGGCTATGACACGTCACGTGTGAGCCGCACCACCAAGTGTGAGTGCAAGTTCCACTGGTGTTGTGCAGTTCACTGCAGGGACTGCCAAGAGGAGGTAGATGTGCATACCTGCAAAACCCAGTCATGACCCCGCCACTCCTGCAGTGACTTCAGTGACCTTCCAGACTAAAGATCCCATCTCAAGCCTTTGACTTTGTACAGTGCTTTTCTATGGCAAATTAGATACAAGTCTATTCAGCATGGCAGACACAAACGACCTGCGACATAAAAACTATGCACATGTGTTGTATCACAACTTTTTGAAGTCTATTAAGTAGTCCATCTTTACTCACTGTTTTTTTCCCCACCATCATAACACACATATTTATTACAGCTTTCGAGCATAAGAATGTTTATCTTTAATGTATTTCATATTTTGAAATGTAAATACAAACTATGTAATTTAAAATAAACTTACATGTATGTTACGTCAAATAGTTGTGAGTTTGTTGTCCTGTTTTACAGTAAAGATCAAACTCTATTTGTTTTAGATGTTTGACATGTTAATTGTTATTTTTCATATGTATGTGGTACAAACATTTCATGACTAGACTGAGTAAACATCACTATTTTGTAAAGCAGTTTTCGTGCCTGAAGGATATTTAGTCAGCATAAAGGCAAGTAAATATTTTCCTTTAGCGGCTCTAAATAAGACCCAGATTATATTAGACATATTATTATTGTGCAATATTTGAACAGACGGAGGTGAATCAAACAATGAACCATGAAATAAATGAAAACAAGGAAATGGGAACAACCAAAAAAGCTGCCCTGACCAAGAAAATAAAAAAGCCTCAGTGCTGACACCCTCAGGACATTTTAAATACCTGCTCTCTTCCTAACCTAAAAATCATAAACCATTTAATAAACATAAAAACTCTTAATTTGTAAAAACCATAGCATTTATATGCACATTTTTGCTTTATTCTCAAACTTTAACAATCTATTGCTTGAAACCACGAACCTTGAAAATGGTAATGTATTCCACCCCAACAAAGTGTATTGTTTCAGTACATAAATGTGTATGATACAATTTTTAAAAAAATAGATTTATAATATATAATGATCACACTGTTTACTGTTGCATTTAAAATATTGTCTAATTATGTAATACATTTGTATAGATATTTACCTAATACATAATCATTTAAAGAAATATTTTATGTTCATTGTTTAATATGGAATGGTCTAATTTTGTGTTTGTGAACTTGATATGCTGGTAAAAAAAAAAAAAATATATGCTTGTAAAAGTGTTTCAGTTTATGTTTGAGTAAAAAATAAAAAATACATGTTCAGGTATTGCACCATATGAGGGCAGCAAATACAGATAAATGCCATGTGCACACATGACTGGATTGCGTTATGGTTGCAGCTGGGGCATATATTAGATTTCATATCCATGCATATGGCTCTTATTTTGTTTTTGGCTTCAGATTTTATAAGAATAAATTTAGTAAGAGAAATCTTTTTGTTGAAGACTTAAAATTTTAATCTCTTACAACAAGAAAGCTATAAAATGGTTAAAAAAAAAAAAAAAAAAAAAAAGAATCTGCAAAATATTAATTATTTTACCAAAATAAAAGGGATTATACAAAATGCATGTTATTTTTTATTTAGTACTGACCTGAATAAGATATTTCCCAAAAAAAAAGATGTTTACATATAGTCCACAAGAGAAAATAATAGTTGAATTTATTAAAATGACCCTGTTCAAAAGTTTACATACACTTGATTCTTAATACTGTGTTGTTACCTGAATGATCCACAGCTATGTTTTTTTTTTTGATAGTTGTTCATGAGACCCTTGTTTGTCCTGAACAGTTTTGTATATTTTAACCCTTTCCAACAATGACTGTATGATTTTGAGATCCATTTTTTCACACTGAGGACAATTGAGGGACTCATATGCAACTATTACAGAAGGTTCAAACGCTCACTGATGCTCCAGAAGGAAACAATGCATTAAGAGACAGGGTTGTAAACTTGTAAATTTAAATTAAATTTTTGTAAACTTGGGTAAATTTAACTTACCTTGTCTTCTGGGAAAACATGTAATTCTGTAGCTTCTGAAGGGTAGTACTGAATGAAGAAAAAAAAAAAGATATTTAGGCAAAATTAGAAGAATGTACACATCTTCATTCTGTTCAAAAGTTTACACCCCTGGCTCTTAATGCATTGTGTCTCCTTCTGAAGCATCAGTGAGCATTTGAACCTTCTGTAATAGTTGTATATCAGTCCCTCAGTTGTCCTCAATGTGAAAAGATGGATCTCAAAACCATACAGTCATTGCTGGAAAGGGGTTCAAATACACAAAAATGCTGAAAAACCAAAGAATCTGTGGGACTTGAAGGACTTTTCTGAAGAACAGCAGGCAGTTTAACTGTTCAGGAGAAACAAGGGACTCATGAACAACTATCACTAAACAAAAAAACAAACAAACAAACAAACAAACAAAAGACAGCTGTGGATCATTCAGGTAACAACACAGCATTAAAAACAGTATTAAAAGTGTACTGTATGTAAACTTTTGAACAGGGTCATTTTTATAAATTCAACTATTATTTTCTCTAGAGGACTATATGTAAACGTCTTTTATGTCAAATATTTTATTCAGGTCAGTAATAAATAAATAAATAACATGCATTTTGTACAGTATGATCTCTTTTATTTTGGTAAAATAATGAACATTTTGCAGATTCTGCAAGGTGTATGTAAACTTTTGACTTACACTGTATATGTTCACGCTGTCATATAATAAAACAGACGTTACTGGTAGGAAGTGACAAATTATTAAGTTTAAATTTAAAAGTTAAATCAAAAACTAGTAAGTTTAAAAAACAACTACTCCAATGTGAGTTGATTCAAAAGATTCGAAAAGAACAGGCTCATTAGCGTCATTCGTTCGTGAATCGAACTCAAAGATTCACTAAAATGAACCGACACATATGAGTCATTCTAAAGCTCTTAACTCAACTGGACCTATACGTTTTGTTAAAACAAGAATTCATACTCTGCTCCCCACTCTATCCTTGACCTTCACGTTTTCACGTCCTCCCGCGTCATTGTAACAGAAATACAATCGAGGCGGAGCAGCGAGCGTGGCTTCATCCTCTCGCACACGCGCAGCATGGGCACCACGCACGCGCACGTCCAAACAGCTAACCATCCCACAGGCAGAGCAGTTATATAGTTAACTGAAAGAAACCGGGTGAGCACATTTGTCAGAGCCTCTGAGCGAACAAAATTATCACTGGCGCAGAGGTACGACACCTTCGAGTTAAGTCGCAGCATGTTCACGTTAAATGGATAGCATGTTATGTTATGAGTGACACTAACAGGTTATGTTTAAACTTTAGCGGCTAGCTGGTTGCTCGGGCATGCGAGTAGGTGTGGCGAGCACACGCAGAGGTTCAGTGGGTGTTTGAGTGCGCTACATTGTACACCATGTTCTATTAAATGTAGTGGACTTACTTAGTGCAAATATCTCACGTCACTTTCGGGACATTTGCCAGCGAAAATGTGCGTTGCTATGTTTATAGGAACTGTCCAGTTTTGAAGTGGTCAGGAGACAAACTTGAGCAACTTCAGAGTTGGGTGTCTTGGTGGTGTCAGTGTTGCATGCATGGAAAGAATTCACATATCAGTCAAGGGGTTTGTGAAATAATCTTACGTAACCGTTTTAGTTACATCTGTATTTCTGTTTCAGACTGGCACCTCACACAAGCTGTTGAGTTGTCGTGAAATAGTTCACCATTATATAAGAATCCTGTCATCGTTTACTCATGCTATGAGTGTTAGGCTGAATGACAACCTCAGTCACTTTCATTGTATGGAAGAAAAAATGGCCTTTGTTTTTCTTAGTGGAGCAGATGTCTTGAACTTCAGAAAAAACCCAAATTGTATGGTTAACTTAGTATTTATACATGCCTCATTAAGTGTTTGTTTGTTTTAGGACTTGTGAACCCTGTCATTTGGTTGTGCATGTCCCTGAGAGCCTCACATTTTTTCTTCAATGGCTGCCTCTGGCTCCTCCACCACAGTGCCTGAAGGATTTCACTATGAGACCAAGTATGTCATCCTCAGCTACCTCAGCCTGCCCCCACCATCAAGATCAAGACCCTCAGAGACAACGGAGGGTAAGAACTCATGTGACCCTGGACCACAAAACCGGTCATAAGGGTCAGTTTTTTGAAATTGAGATGTATACATCATCTAAAAATTGGATTAGTAAGCTTTCTATTGATGTATGGTTTGTTAGGATAGGACAAATTTGGCTGAGATACAACTATTTGAAAATCTGGAATCTGAGGGTGCAAAAAAATCTAAATATTGAGAAAATAGTCTTTAAAATAGTCCAAATGAAGTTCTTAGCAATGCATACTATTAATCAAAAATTAAGTTTTGATATATTTACAGTAGAGAAAATATACAAAGTATCTTCACTGAGCATGATCTTTACCTAAAATCTTAATGATTTTTGGCATAAAAGAAAAAACGATAATTTTGACCCATACAATGTATTTTTGGCTATTGCTACCAATATACCCGTGCTACTTAGGACTGGTTTTGTGGTCTACGGTCACATATGTGCAATATGACCAAAATCTTATATAGTTATTTTTACTTCAAATAAGGTCTTTATGATATCAAATTTTTGATACCATAGAAATGTCATAATTCTTGTAATCACCAGTGTCAATATCACAAAAAACTAGCCTTAAGTCAAAAAAACTAAAATAAAAAACACTCAAGCTTACTGAAGACAAGTAAACAGTCAGTGATTAAATAAGAATAAGAAACTAAATACAAGCAACAGGACAAAAAAATCTACAGTAGAACAAATAAATATTGTATAAAGTAATCAAATGTATAAAAACACTGCATATTCCTCACTGTGTAAATTAAATGCATATTTCTTCTAAAAGTTACAAATATGATGTATCAAGAGCAGTGAGAGATATTCTCTCTGTTGCTTGATTAACAAGAATGACAGCTGTCGCTTTAAGAGCTGCCCGGATCCAATATACTGTTACACTTGTGTTTTCTTTCTCAGCTGTTTGCTTTCACTCAAGACCTAAATTACTGTGTTCACAAGGATACTTGCAAAGACGCGCATTTTGACACATGTAGTTGTGTGGATTTAACTGTTAAAGGCCTATAAAGCGGCAAAAACGCTCAGAAAGAGTCTCTCAGACAGTGCTCGCATATACTGAAATGTTCTCTTTTGATGTTGCATTTCAACTGCTTAAAATCACTTGTTTTTAAACAGCAATACTTAAAAATGCATGTAAGCGATACGTTTTTTTTATGATCACATAGCCATAGCACAGCAGCATCACGTGAGCATGTAACCTCAGTGGAGACAATAGTCTAAAATCTCTACTGGTTAATCGTGTCTACTGGTATATCGGCCACCACTAGTGTACATGCATGGAAAAAGTCATCTGCTTTATGCAATATCTATCTATAGTAGAATATCAACTTAGTGATGATTCTGGAATGTCAGTCAAATGTCAAATAAATACTGTTTTAACTGTGTAAAATACATACAATATGCATCAAATGGTGAGATATATATACATACACACAAGTAAACATGACTGTAACGGTAGGAGAAAGCAGTGTAGATGTTGTGGGGAAAAAACTAATAAAATGTAGCAGTTACTACAGAAATAATTGCTGATCTAGCACTTCTTATGCTGTCCGTAGAGCTGCTTTGCTGAGAATCTGGGTTGCTAACAGCACCATTAAAGTTTTAGTCTCTAGTAGGGTTTGTCCACACTTACTAAGGTCACATTCCTGCTCCAGGAATCTCCATTTTGCCCTTGAACATGGACTATACCTCAGAGTGCTGTATACAGAGTGCTGCAACCAGTGTAATTTGATTGAAATATGCCTGCAGGTATTGCAAGTAATGCATTAACAAATCCTTCAGAGTGCGTGTGTTGTCTATACTTATGTGGCAGTCCATATACACTACCAGTCAGAAGTTTTTGGACAGTAAAAGTTTTAATGTTTTTTAAAGAAGTCTCTTCTGCTCATCAAGCCTGCATTTATTTTATTCAAAGTACAGAAACTATTTAAAATTTTACTATTTAAAATAACTGTTTTCTATTTGAATATATTTTAAAAATGTAATTTATTCATGTGATTTCCAAGCTGAATTTTTAGCATCATTACTCCATATATTGTAAAAATATATGTACATGACAAAAATAGTCAATACTTGTGTTTATGCCAGGCACACCGCACACGTTTGAAGTGACTCTCCGCGCTCCTTCTGTAAAGATACATGCATATGCCCCCTTCAATTAAATATAGCCGAAATCCGTTGCCATGACTTATTGCCAGAGGAAAAAATAAAGTTTTAGTCGCATAACATTGGTTCATTGAAACAGTGTCATTTCGCAACACATTTTTATCGACATTTATAAAATATCGCCAAAGTTTTGTGCAAATCTGTAATGAAAACGCATCTATTCTGACTTTGATAGCGTTCCATGGCTTTTTTTTTTTTTTTTTTTTTTTTTTTTTAGAGGAGAGGTTTTAAGGTGGATTCTTGTGAATATTGACTTTTACGCTCTTTATTTGGAGTTTACTTGTGGAGTTCAGAAGCAGATGCATAGAGTTTGTCATTGACAATTAGCCTGGTTGACTTAACATAGAGGATGGTATGGGTTTAAGCTGCCTGTTGGAGATTTTGGAGCCTTGGGCATATCAGTGGTTCAATGAGGAATGTCCTGTGTCCTGCTCTGGTTTTCATTCAGTCAGCTTTGAAAGTAGCTTCTGATCCCTCTTTCCACTCGACTCGCTCTGCACTCTGACAGACTGTCATATGCGATCAGCGTTGGCTTGTTCACATGCCACTGTTCAGAGTAAAGCTCAGCCTGAACAAAACTGACTGAAGACCGGCCCAGCCTGGGAAAAGTCAGTGTGAGCTCTCATCAACTTTTGTAATGTTGTAAAAAGCCTTTATTGTCTGCTTCACAGTCATTTTACACACACTCTCTCTAAATCTCTTTCTTTCCCTCTCTAACACTTCTTTTTATAGTCATTCACTGGGTCTGTGTGGTTGAGAGAGCTGAAAGCCTGGGCCTGAACAAACACTAAATAATTCACCGGTGTATGAATGAATAGCCACGCAATGGCTTAAAGCACCACAGAAAAGCCAGTTGTTATAACAAACATAGTATTGTTTCTAATAACATATTAAAATATAATAAAAGTGGAATTGATTTAAAAGTAGCTGGACAAAACAGGCTTAACTTTCTTTTTGCTATTTACATATATTATCTGGAGCACATGATATGTTGTGACATTATGTTCAAAAGTGCTGAGTTTGACCCTGATTTGTCATTCTGTGTCTGTCAGGTTGTGTACTGAAAATACTGGATATTACATAAGTTAGTTTCTGTTCTTTCTGCCTGTTGAATGCAAAATGTTATGCATGCTAATATTTCATCTAAAATTGACATTGTGTTGCCCCTACAACCTGATTTGCAAAAGTTAATCTTCGCTGATAATAAATTCTTCTGTTGGATTGTTTGAGAGTTATTGAAGTCCATTAGTATTTTGAGAAGATGAGGGCATGTGTGTTACAGTCCAGTACCTTTAGCTAAGTTTCACCTTCAGTTTTCTTTCCACTTCACCTTTTTTAGCTTCATCAGTCAGGTAGAAAATTATTCAGCTGAGGTTTTCCAGCTGGTTTTTGCTTAATATATTTTCATCAAGATTCAAAAGACCGAGATTGCTTTAAAAAAATTAAAGGGATAGTTTACCGAAAAATGAAAATTCTGGCATTAACTACTCACCCTCATGTCGTTCCAAACCTGTAAGACCTTTATTCATCTTCGTTACACAAATTTTTGATGAAATCTGAGAGCATTCTGACCCTGCATAGACAGCAATGCAACTGAGCCATTTCAAGGCCATTTATTACAAGAATACTTTTTGTGCGTAAAGAAAACAAAAATAATGTCATTCATTAAACAATTCTTCTCTTTTGTGTTACCATTATTGTCGTTTTCTTTGCACACAGAAAGTATTAAAAAAATGCATACAATAAGTATGAAAATGTAATAATGCTTACATGTTTTGTTTACACCCAATTTTTTAATTTGTTTTTAATCAAGATTGTTATTTTAAATGTAAAAGAGCCTCAGGTTTCAGCTGTTATTGTGTCTTGCACAAAGTATTTTGTCTTTATAGATTTACTAATTGATAGTCAGTACTTAAATTTAATTAAAGAAAGAAGTAAACAGGACATCAATATAGAGAAATCAGAATTATTCATAATTGTATATCTGTAAGGTCTTTGAATGTTTGAAGGACAATTTTTTAGATATGTTATGATTCTGTGCAGGAGAGAGCCATTCGACACAGGAAGTGGAAAGAGAGCAGAGCCTGAAGAAACAGATTGAGAATGAAATGAAGCAGCTGGAAGAGGAAATTGCGGCCTGTAAGATATTTTTTGGTTATTACACTGCATTTTCATGATAAAACAAACCTGAAATCTGGATCATAGCTTAAAGTCATCTGCCTCTTTCTCCGCTCAGCTTTTTCCAGAACCGGCTTTGATCAGCTCACATCCCCAGTGTTCAGTCCAGCCAATCCAGAAAGCTCCATAGAAGACAGCCTGGCAGTGCTGGCGGACCGCGTCTCACGGGACCTGGACACGCACCTGTCCTCCGCCACTCACACTCTTCTAAGCAGGTTCTTTTAAACGTCCAGAGAAATTCCTGGACGATTTTAGTAGTTGGAAAAAAGATCTAGCCACGTACTTGGCAGTGGTGTATGCCAGAAAAATGCGTTGTGTAAACAGCCTGCACACACAGTTATTATAACTTGGCTTAAAAAGTGAGTCCCAATGACTATTCCTGACGTTTAACTTAAATATTGACGAAAGCTTTCAACATATGTTATGCTGATGGTTTTGTTTTTGTTTTTAAAGAACAAGCACATTCACATAAATGCGGAGAAATTATGTTCATAATGTGTGTGTCTCTTGTGCAGTGATTTGGACTTTGAACGTTTCAGAGCAACGGTGGACGAGGTGTCCTCTCATGCTCAAGGAGGATGGAGCAAGGTAATTAAAAACACTCAGCACACAGATGCACACAAAGCACTCTTGAGGCCATTGGGATGTTTTCACAGAATTGTGAATGTCTCTGTCCTTCATTTTCTTACGCTGTGTTTCTCTGTTTAGGTGTTGGTACCTTTAGTATTGTTACAAGCCCTACAGAATGAGGGGCTGCCACTGGAAACACTGCTACGTTATGGTTTGTGTTACCTTGAGGAATCGCAAGCAGACTTCATCATTCAGCAGGGAGGATGGGTGAGTGACTTCGATTTGATAGGTGATGTACCGTCTGTACTTACATGTGGATGGTATAACCAGTTGCACATAATGGACATTTTTGTGTCTCTTTTTCCGATGCATTTGTGCGTTATGTGAGTTCACAAAATAAATGAACAGCACTCACACTGACAAATGAATATCTCTGCAACCTATTAGCAACTTACGAAACATGACGATAGAATTGTCTAACTGGATGTCCCTTAAAGCAGTGGTTCTTGAGCTTTTTGACCGAAAG
The DNA here is from genome assembly GCF_022985175.1 of Labeo rohita. Taxonomy (NCBI): domain Eukaryota; kingdom Metazoa; phylum Chordata; class Actinopteri; order Cypriniformes; family Cyprinidae; genus Labeo; species Labeo rohita. The sequence continues at coordinate 13,009,864 of NC_066886.1, read as the reverse complement.
GTCCCCATTTTCCAATACAAATCTGGAGATACTTGTTTGTTTATAATCTCTTCTTATAAACTGAAACTAGGAAACGCTAGTTATTGAGAGGGGAAAAAATGATTTCATTTTTTTGTTAGCAATTAATTAGAGCTGCACGATTAATCGTTAACAGATCACGATCTCGATTCAGTCACCCACGCGGTCTTATTTCTGAGACAACGATTCGTATGTCTATTAAACCTTTGATAAAGTCATACTGAAACATTCGAAAACTATGAGAACAGTTATGCTTAGGTATGAAACAGCTTTACAAGCAGACTTTTCAACCATTTATAGTTGTGATATAAACACTGATGGTTATTGTAGGGATCAAAAAACAGGAAATCATCTGTTGAAGGTAATTTTTGCTTCAAATTGGTGCTTTAAATTACATTTGTTGATCACAATGTTGATAACGTTGTTACAAGTAGAGTATTTATAAATGAGTCATTTAATTGTTCATTTAAGAGATTTGTTTAAAAACACTGATTCAGTAATGAAACAAGTGATGTATTTGAGTGTGTCATTTAATTGTTCATTCAGGAGATTGCTAATGCTAATTCATTCAGTAATGAAACAAATGAAGTATGATTGAATTGTTTATTCAAGAGATTCGTTCAAAATTTCTGATTTATTCAGTTATTAAACAAGTGAAGTATTTATGAGTCATTGAATCGTTCATTCAAGAGATTTGTTCAGAAACACTGTTTTATTCAGTAATGAAACAAGTGAAGTATGTATGAGTGAGTCATTGAATCATTCATTCAAACAATTTTTAAAAATAAGTCATTCAAACTAATAAAATCGTTTTTAATAAACTGCAGCAATTAATATTTTGTCACAGCCTCTGGTAAATGACGTTATTTCTGTTTGAAACAAAAATTGTGATTCTCAATTTATCCAAAATCATGCCGCCCTACAATGAATTAAGTTAGAATATTTTAATTTCTCATTAATAATATGAATATTAAATGTATTGATGATAATATATTAATTAGAATAATTCTAAGTCATCTTGGGGATTTGCAGAGGCCTGTTAGTCCTGGCCCCCTGGTTGACAACCACTGCTGTAAAGAGGTTAAAGAGATCACCCAAAAAGTTCACCCAAAAATGAAAATTCGCCTTCAATTACTCACCCTCATGTCATTTCAAACCCATAAGACCTTCGTTTATTTTCAGAACACAAATTAAGATATTTTTAATGAAATCCAAGAGCTTTCTGACCCTGCATAAACAGCAACACAACTGACACATTCAAGGCCCAGAAAGGTAATAAGGACATTGTTAAAATAGTCCATGTAACATCAGTGATTGAACATCAATTTTATGAAGCTACGAAAGTACTTTTTGTGCACAAAGAAAACCAAAATAACGACCTTTTTCAACAATTTCTTTTCTACTTTGTCAGTCTTTGATGTGCGTTCTCAAGAGTACCACGGCATCAGCTCCTGTCTCATGAATGCTGTTGAAGGCTGACACAGAAGAGAATACATTTTTGGTTTTCTTTGCACAAAAAGTATTCTAGTATCTTCAGAAAATTACGGTTGAACCACTGATGTCACATGGACTATTTTTAGCGATGCTCTTACCATCTTTCTGCGCATTGAACATGGTAATGTTGCTGTCTATGGGTCAGAAAGCTCTTGGATTTCATCAAAAATATCTTAATTTGTGTTCCAGTGAACAAAGGTCTTACGCATTTAGAACGTCAGGGCGAGTCATTTTCATTTTTGGGTGAACTGTTCCTTTAAGGTTAGTTAAAAAGGCAAAACACAGGGGGAATGGTCATTCACTGTGTTTTTTAAGACTCTTGTCAGGAGAGGGAGCCAGAGCTGTGCTCATGTTGTTAACATATTACCTAATTCAGCTACCATAATTTTACCAACACATTGTGTGTTGACAAATAATACTTCGTTTCAGTTTTTTGCTCCAAGTGTACAGGACAGACCAAGGGTCTGTGTCATCCATACAATCCTTACAAGTGTTTTTGTAACCGCATTATGCGGCACATGATGGTCAAGATAACTTCCTGTAGTGTTTCATCAACAATTTCACCTTATTTTCATTTTATGGATGCTAATTTTATGGTGTTTCTGTCAAGTCGTCATGATCATGAGCATATTTGTTTATGGTCACAATTAAGAATTACCCTTTAGCTTAATGTTTTGCATAATGTGCACAAACATTTCCATTCATCTTATCAAAATGCAGTTGTATGTAGGCTAATTTGATAGTTCAAACTCAAGATTATTAATTTCAGAAAGCTATCATTTCCTCATGCAAATGTTTTATGAGAACAGCTCTTTAATTCTGTCAGATGATGTCATAAAGCATAATGAAGGTCTTGTTTGTTTATAACACTGTATATAGGTCACACTGTATCTCAAATGAGAGCCGTTCTGTGTGCGAGATGAAGAACTCAGTCAGAAGGATTAATTTAATTAGTGCACCGTTAACACTTATACAAGGAGGAGGGGAGACCATTGTTTTACACTGCCGCTCAGTACAGGACCACATTCCAGTGATGGAGCGAGAGCTTTGGCATAGATAATATAGGATAAGCATCTGTTTGAGTTTGAATGCAGCTGGGAGGAGTCTGATGAGGAGGAGGAGACCGTGTGCAAACAAACCAGACCTCCCGCTCAGCAGTTCCAGCCCTTTTACTCTGACAGCAACCTTTATCCTGTCTATACTTTCTCTCTGCCCACTCATTGACTTTATTTCCTTGTGGTCACTGCTGCGCACTTAGGAGCCGAACACAGGCAGGTAGGACAGCTGAATTTCTTTAGATGTCTGGAACAGATGAGATTTATCTCATGTGGTCCATTTGCACAACAATATAAATGTTACGGATTGAGGTCATTTTGACCGCTTTCTGGCTCTCCATCATGTAATGGCTGTGGCAGCGAAGTTGTAAATGGATAATAAAATAGCAAACACAAGGACACTCTCACAAGGTTTAGTTCTTAATTTAGTTCTCTCCATTAATTAGGTCAGTCAGTAAATATTTAATTTAATGTTTAACCTGTTTTAGTGTAGAAATGACTGTGGTTGGAGTGACACTGTTTGCTCGTTTCTGCTTTAAGCAGAATATAAGTGTGTTTAGGGCAATCATTAGTGTTTTGCACCTTTGCAATCATAGAGAACAAAATAATAAAACAGGCCTTGTTTGTGAAACATGAGAGTAATTTCTGAGTAAATTGTTGCTTCAATATAGTGACAGTTTATGTACGAATGGTTTTAATGCACAATTTATGGAGAAATTAGTTTCATGAATGCGACCCAAAGCAAGTGACCTGAATGAGAAGGAATCTGTGTGTGTATATTTTGCAAAACCCAGGGCGAAGCAGCGAGAAGCCATTTTGAAAAACAAAATACAGCATAAGTCAATGACATGTTTATGCTGAATCATGCTGTCTGCCCTGATCATGACAAACTCCTGTAGGTCAAGGGAAAGCATTCAATAAACCACCAAAGGGGTAACGGATACCCAGTGTGGGGGACGTATGGGACATTTTGTCTTGTGAGTTACTCCGCCCCTTTATCCCCTTCCTGTCCCTTGGTCTGTTCTGTACGCAACACAGAGTTGACCTTCAGGGTGCCTGTGTCACATGGCACAGCAAAGATTCTTGAGATGGCTTGATGTGATGTAATTTGACTCCCGTTGTGCTGGTACAGACAAACTGCTACTAAAGCATGTGCCCCTGTCTATGTATCAGTAGGTGCTGAGTGTGAACCTCAAGCCACGTCAGGTCGCATCAGCCGGCACATCGCACAGCCCGGCCTCTTACGTAACTACATTATACAGGCGATGTGCTGCTCTCATCACACAAACAGAGGCATACGCCACCCCCACACACTTCAGAGATGAAGAATAAAAATAAATCTGATAAATCCTCCTATGAATCAGCTGGAGCAAGGCTGTCCCAGTTTGACTGCCTCCAAATTATTCACAGTGCTAGTTGAGAGGGTGACCTGTATGCTTGACATCCTATGGGAGATTCAGAGGAGACTTTTACCTTGGTGTCCAAAGTTGGTTTTGATTTAGTTAGTAATATTAAATGTTTGCTTATGTGCATTTAGGAAAGGGGTCGGCGACATGACCAAAATCTTATATCACGATACGTGTAATTTTATTTTGCGATAACGATATATATATCACAATTCGAGTTATTTTAGCTTCGAATAAGGTCTTTATAAAATCTAAATTTTTGATACAATAGAAATAATTCATAATTTTTGTCACCAGTGTTAATATCACAAAAAAACTAATACTAGCTAATAGCCTAAAAACAACCCTCAAGCTTATGAAAGATAAGTAAACAATCAGCGATTAAATAAGAATAAGAACCTAATTACAAGCAATAGGACTCAAAAACTAATCAAATATATGAAAACACTGTATATTCTTCACTGTGTAAATTAAATATATATTTACTCTTATAAAATTTACAAAAGTATGGAAGCATGTTTCCGCCACCGCCACTGAATTAAAAAAAAAAAAAATTATATATATATATTTTAGGTTGCGACTTTTAGTCTTACAATTCAGATTTTTTTTCCTAGAATTGTGTGATATAAACTCGCCATTACGAGTTATAAAGTCAGAATTGCATGATATAAACTCACAATTCAAATTTTTTTCCTCAGAATTGTGATATACACTTGCAGTTCTGAGTTATAAAGTCACAATTGCAAGATATATAAACTCACGCGAGTTGTAAAGTTAGAATTCTGACTTTTTTTCCCCAGAATTGCATAATATAATCTTGCAATTGCGAATTATAAAGTCCGAATTTCAAAATATAAACTCATAATTCGGACTTTTTTTCAGAATTGCGTAATATAAACTTGCAATTGCGAGTTAAAGTCAGAATTGTGAGATATAAAATTCTGAATTTTTCTTAAAATTGCGAGGTATAAACTCACAATTGCAAGTTATAAAGTCAGAATTGCGAGATTAAAACACTTTTGACTTTGTTTTTCTTGCGCTAATGCGAGTATCTCGCGATTCTGACTTTTTTCTTACAATTCTGACTTTTTGTTCTTGCAATTCTGACTTTTTTTCTCAGAACTGTTATCAGATATAAACTTGCAGTTGAGCATCATAAATGCCGATTTTGAGGGGGGAAAAAGTTCATCTCAGAATTGCGAGTTTATATAATTCAATTCTGACTTTATAACTCACAATTGTGAGTTAGTCACACAGTTTCCAAACTCGCAGTTGCAAGAAAAAAGAATTGCGAGTTAAAAAGTTGCAATGACCTTATTTTATTTTTTATTCAGGGGCAGAAATGGGCTTCCAAACAAAAGATATTTAGTAGAGCAGTGAGAGATTTTCTGTCTTTTGTTGTTTAATTAACGTGAATGACTGCTGTCACTTTAAGAGCTTCCCTACTGTTAAATGTGTTTTCTTTCTCTGCTGTTTGCTTTAACTTAAGACCTAAATTACTGTGCATTTGGACACATACAATTGTGCTCAGAAAAGTGCTCAGAAACAGTCTCTCAGAGTTCTTGTTCGCTGCTGATTGCATTTTAACAACTTAAAATAACTTGTTTTTAAACCACAATGCTTAAAAATGCTTTTGTAACCACGTAGCACAGCAATTTCATGCAAGTGTGTAACCATGATAGAGACGATAGACCAAAATCTCTACCAGTTAATCATGTCTACAGTATATGGCCCACCTAATTTAGGATATTTTTAGATGTATTAAAAGGGGGAAATGTGAATTGATCAAACTGATGCTTTATTAATAATTGAGCGGGCTTATGCGGTGAGTTCCCTCCAGTAGGTTATACCAGATAACAACTGGCCTTGTTATCAGCACACACAGTTCAGCATTCACATTCGAATGGTACAGTATGTGGAAATCTACATATCTGGTGCATCCTCAACAGACAAGATATGTTTATCTTTGGTGTGGATGCCTTAACAATAGAAACTGCCTTACAAGGGTGTGAAAAGTAGTGTCTAAAAGTAGCTCTAATACTTGTTAGCAGCACGGTATTACCAAATGGTTACCACTAGAAAGGTTGTATGCTCTGAAACCCATTCTATCTTCAATATTGATTTCTTGTATGAACGTGAAAACATTTGAGTTTGGCAGGCATGCGTAAGTTTTTGTCTTCAGGTGAGGGTGGGTACATGTGCTTAGGGTGGAGTGGTTCATAGGCACCCAAGGCTCACCTAAGAGAACACACCTTATAGCATAACTTCATTTTTGGACAGTCTCTGGATAGGACAGCAAGCCTAATCTTGCAGGAAACATCAGTCTTACTCTACCATTTCAGAAAGGTATTGTCAATTTGGAATATGTACATAGAGTTTTTGTTGGTCTGTTTACTTCATAACCGTACTGATTCATGCTCGAGTCTATAGAGCTAAGAAAGGAGAATGTAACATTGAAAAGCATGTGATAAAGAAATACATGATTGTAAGCAATATATAATATAGAAACGCACTGTCACATTGTACTGGTTGTGTGCTTGTGGTCCTCTATCTGTTAGCCGTCAGATGTTAATCCAGATGCTGGGATCTAATATGTTTTGAAAGCATTCGTGAGAGACAGGATTACATGTGAAACTAGATGCACGTGCACCGTGGTGGATTACTAAAATCTGAAAGACCAGAAAATGCACAGGGAGCAGAACGGTGTCCTTTAAGATGAGTAAGCAAGGGGTGGTATTTTAAATTTGCTTAATGCAAATGAGCAGAAACTGACATGATAATGAGTGAAAAATTCAAATAGGCTCATTTTGCATGCTTGACCTAGTTGCGGTAGACATGTAGACCTTAGTTGCATATGCACACACCACAGCTATATGGTGATGTCACTGTGTGGGTGACAGGGGAAGATAAAGACATGACTCTAGATAGGAGGGACCCCGGCTAACAGTACAGTGAATACAGGTGGAGAGTGGGTTAACACACTTCCTGCTGAGGTCTTACAGACTTCCCTTATTGCAACCATTGCCCTCAGATCTGTCTTTACGTGTTTTTAAAAATCTTTGTTCAAGTTACAGTCAAACCAAAAATGATTCAGACACCAGATACATATTTTTTTAGTTATAGTTTATTTATGTAAGTGAGGAAAGCGAAATAAAGTAAACTGTAACATATTATACCCAAAAATTCTTCATACAGTGGACTACCAGTAAAACAGAAATTTGGGACCAAACATTTAATTTGACGCTTTGACATGAACATGTTTTGTTACATACATTTCTATCAAAGTTATCTGACATTATCAAGACGAATTTATTCTGACACAGTTTAACTCATACGTTCTTGTCATATTTTGTTACTGTTTTCTAAACTATAGCAAATAAACTGATAATCTGAGAAATTTTGAAGGTGTCTGAATAAGTTTTGGTTTGACTGTATTTTAGAAAATAAAATAACTAATTAGTGTTTTGCTGCATCTCTGTTGATTTACAGAATAAAAGCTTTTATCTCATACTAAATATACTAAAATGCAGCTACTGTAAGCTAACTTCATATTCAGTTAATAGCTGTTGCGGTTTTGCATTTTAAAGTTGATTTTGTTCAGTCAACCGTGAAGCAGAGGCAATTTAACAGTATAGCTGTATTATTCTTACATTCCACTAGGTGGCATAAGAAAATCAGTGACGAATGATCCCTGCAATGGTAAATTCCACTTACTGTACTAAAGAAGGCATATGTTTTAAAAAAGTTTTATTTTAACAAACTACACTACCATTGTAGTAATGGTAATTAAAACTCACATCAAAGCTGCATTTATTTAATTAAATACAATACAAATTGTATTACTGTAAAATATTGTTACAGTTTAAAAAAAATGATTTAAATTTTAATATTAAAATGATTTAAATTTTAAAATTTATTCCTGTGGCAAAAGTCAGTTTTAAGCAGACGTTGTTCCTGTTACTTCATTATCCTTCAGAAATTACTCTAATATGTTGGTTTGGTCCTCAAGAAACATTTACTGTTATTATCAATGCTGAGAACAGTTGAGGTGCTTGATGTGTTTTTGAAAGTGAAAGTGTTACTTTTTTGATCAATTTATTGCACCCTTAATAAATTAATTTCTTTAAAATAAATCTTCTTACTGCCTCCAAACCTTTGAATGGTAGTGTACTTAAAAGAAAATAAATAAATAAATAATAATAATAATAATAATTTTGCAAATCAATTTTGGTATTGTAATGACTATACATGACGTTAGACTTTATTAATTTCAAAAACATTTTAATGTTAATTGTATGAGAATAAAATTATCCTTATTTTAATTCATACATTTTATTTATGCTTTTTAGGTCTTTTGTGTACCTCATGCTTCTTTTAGGCACATTTAATTGTGAAGCTCATCAGTTATATGGATCTTCATGTGAATGGTTTGCAGACACAGTCAGGCTTACCATACATGGAAATGCAGACCGTTAAAAATTAAAAGCAAACACATGGCATATTTTTGTTGTGGTGGTAGACATTAGACATTTGGAGTTAACACAGAAGGAAATACGTACATTGCGTTACCACAGTTTTAAAGTGAAGGGTAAAGGATGTGTTCTTATGACTCAGACAGTTATGTTTTACGTAAAAGTCCTTCACTAAAACATTAAGCAACAGGTGCTTAAGCAACCTTTGTCTTTGCACTGTCCTCTGAGGTTCAATTATGCTACCAAGATTTTTACATCAAAAAACAAGTAGTAATAGGCCTTTTTACTGCTACACCCACTGCTATTATTGGCTAGTTGTGTCTGTTTGACAGCATACATCCTTCATAGATGGATGCATAAATACTCTTCATATCAAACAATCTGTAATAACAAACAAAGCAATTGTGACCACATAATAACAATGGTTATTCACACTTGTGTGGTGTGACATTACTGTCAGATCCAGTATAGTCAGCACAGCATTGTCTTTTAGTTTAAGTCGAATTAAGTGAAGCAAGTTTTTACTGACACGACTGAACTTTCATTAAAAAAAAGTAAGAAATCCACTTTTTCCTAATGCTGCAAAAACGTTTTTTTCCACAACTTGGCACTGCACAGCGTCGTCTTGTGTTTGGAGCAATCTTCATCATTTGGTTTCTGCGTAGATGCCTTTTGTTATTTGTTATTTTACACTACATGTGCAAATTGGTGGGCGGGGCTAAACAGGCAGAAATGTAAGCAGGCGTTGCTTTTCTGTGGAGGCGGAGTTTAGCCACACTATTACATCATAAAGTGGCACATTCTATAACCTGTTGATTTTATTATAAGCTGTTTTTAGACTAAAGGCCCTGATATACTGATATACGAACTAATGTGTCAAAATCTGACCAAAACTAAATTCGTTTTGGGAGTTCGGAACGGCTTGGCAAAGTGAACTTTCCGTTCTGGCTGCAAAACACCTTCGTACTACAATTGGTCTGTGACAATTATCTCATAGGAGGTGTGGGCTGAGGCTCCGCCTTCTTTTATGCAGAACTCTTCTCTGGGTTAATTTCGTCTGTTGAGTCTTTCGGTTAGACGTCCGTGGGTAAAAACATGAGCACAGTAGCTGCTTTTTATAGTAGCAAATAAAGTTGTGCTTCTGATGAAATTAGGCACTGATGCGCAGCACGTATTTACATATTCATTTAAATGTTGCTTTCAATAGAGTGGGTAGTGTCAGGGTGTTCGCTAACAGTATACCCCTGCTCACATATTTCCAACTCCTTTAGAGTTTTATCTCTAAATGAACGAAAAGGAACTTTGTTTTGAGTATATCGGGGCTTTAACAAGAAAGTTTTGAGTTCTAAAACTTGCAGGATAGTTTGTACAGTACAATATGTCAAAAGATCAATGGAATTTTTTCCTTTTAATTTTAATTTGATTTAATTTAATTTTAACTTATTTCTCATTTATCCACCTTTTTCCTGAGTAACCATGTTAAAATGGTTAAAAAAAAAAACAACCTCACATGCTCGTCTTGTTTAGCTCTGCATGAACTCAGTGTATTTAAGACAGTTAGGGTAGGTAAAAAAAAAACTCAACAAAAAAAAGGTAAAACAGCGATGTAGTGCGATTTTGAAATTTGAGAAGAAAATGAGATGGGAGTTTTTCGGCCTACCCTAACTGTCTTAAATACACCAAGTTCATGCTGAGCTAGACAAGACAAGCAATTAAGGTTAAAAAGTATATAAATTTATTTTTTTTTAGAAAATAACTGATCATTTTGCTAGATAACACCGTTATTTCTTGGCTGGGATCATTTAGAGCTCTTTGAAGCTGCATTTAAACTGCATTTTGGAATTTCAAACTCCTGGGCCTATAGAAGTCCACCATATGGAAAGAAATCCCGAAATGTTTTCCTCAAAAAACATAATTTCTTTACGACTGAAGAAAGACATGAACATCCTGGATGACAAGGGAAGAGTAAATTATCTAAATTTGTGTTTTGGAAGTGAGCTTCTCCTTTAATTTGACTAGAAACCAGAGAAATGTAAAGTGCCGGTCCAGTTGGGTGAGACTTCCGTGTTCAGAAAAAGGTGGATGGAAGAATAAAATATATTAGAAAGAGTAAAATATGTGTATTTGGAATAAAAAATGATTAACGGACCAACGGGTTGATAGTTCCACTCTCTATATTACAGGGCACTGTGTTCAGCCTGGATGAAGCTGAGGACCCTGGCGTGATCATAGCCGAGGACAGTAACGACATATACATCCTGTCAGGTGAACAGGCTTCGGATCAGCTAAGCCCTCCTGCTTCACTACTAACTCTTGGAGATAGCAGTGGGCCACCTTCCTGGCAGACAGAGAGTCTTCCTGTGTCTCTGACAGGACACGAGTCTTGGGCGCAGGTTGGCATGATGGACCCAGAAGATGCCAAGAGTCTGGACAGCACCGAGGGAGTGGCGTTAGTCGAGGAGCAAAGCGAGAACAACTCCTCGAACTCTGACATTGTCCACGTGGAACGTGAAGACGCTGAACTGCTAGAAGAAGGTGGGGAGACGTTGGAGGAAGGGGAGCTGCAGAGCAGCGTACTTAGCGTGCTGGGTAGCGAGAGCGACCTTGCTGCTGTCCGAGAAGAAGCACCAACCGCAGAGGCGGTGCAAACCGAACCTGAACCGATTGTGGTCCCAGACGTGATGGAGATCCCTCCACCTCCAGCCTCAGTAGAGGAAGAGCACCCAGTCACCCAAGAGGTTTCCGCTACCCCCTCGTTCTCCGTGCCTGAGCCTGAACTTCAGTCTCAGCCTTTTCCAGCTCCTGTGGAGCCACAGTCATCATCCCCACCTGATCTAGAACAGGAAGTGTTCCAAGAAATCCTGGAGCAGAAGATGCTTCCAGAGGTTGATCTGAAAGCCACCTCCCCCGCCCACGACCTCCCTTCTGAGGTGCAGACGAAGACGGAGACGTCTGACCTCCCCGTGCTGCTATACGGCGGTGCTGCCCTGGTGGCCATCGCTGCAGTATTGGCCTTTGGAGCACTGGCCTACAGGAAGAAGTAGAACGTCTCTGACTGTCCACAACCTCACTGTATCTCTTGCCCTAACAGAAGCCCTGTGGGTCACAGTGCCGCCACAAGCTGCACTTTATGAGAAAAGTACTCCTCTTACGTCATACCTTTTTATTTTCTGTTCTCGTTGCTTTTAGTTCTTTAAACCAGTTTTGTGACTGGAGAGGAACTTACAGGTGCAAAGTCAGGTTTCTTTGGTGAACCTGGGCTGTGACCTAGGTTTGGCCTGGTTCTGAAAGGAACATCAAGGCTTTTGATTCAAAGGAACTAAGTTAATTTTTGTTAGTGAAGCATGTTTATGAATATTTGATTTAATGAAATTAAGTTTGATTTTAAAGCGCAAGCTTGTTTGAGTGGATAATTATGATTTTACCTTATCAGAAATTAAGTGCAAAACTTTATGGGCCGTGCTCTTCAGATGGATTGTGTGACTGATGTTCTCCCAGAATATATCAGTACTTGTACAAAAGTACTCGTAACAACCGAAAGCAAAGATTTGATTCATATTAAGCATCTTCAGTGTATATTGTGAACAAATTAGGCCTGAGTAGGCTTGCAAGAATGCTTTTGTTTGAATTCCCCTTTTAAAAACTAAGAATAGAAGCCTAGGTCACAGCCTCAAATGGGAAACCCCTCTACTTTGGGTAATGCATTTTGTTTAGGGGAGTCATTTCTTAATATACAGTAATTTGGTAGAATGTGAACATTTGAACATTTGTTCTGTAAGGTACAGCACTTGTGAAAATATTACACCAGCACAGTCAATATTGCCGTGGTGACAGGGCACAGTTGACTGAATTTATCTCAGTGTCAGGAAGTGGAAGATAATTCTAGATGAGAAGTCATTTAGTTTTCTAATATGATGCATTTTGTAATTAAATGTCCCTGATTCTGGGTCCGAAGCAATTTCAATAAAATCTTATGGAAATGATAAAACATTAAACTTGTGGGTTAATCTTAAACCACTGTGATTTAGAAACAACCAAATGGGTTTTGTAATTCTAGAGTAAAAAGTGATTTGCTGTGTTAGGTAACCATCTCTCCGTTGCTCAAATCAAGTGCTGACTTCCGGTTTGGGGGACCAGAATGTCTCTTAAATGTCTTCTAAGCCACACAGATCAGTCATCTGTACTTTTATAGTTTCTTTCTGTCTTCTGCCTCTTATTTACACCTTGCCTGTACCTTGTGCTGTTTGTCCTTAAAAAGCTAAAAAAGGCCTGCACGGCACAGCCTTGTCACCCTCCTTTCTCTGTTGTGTGCCTATCCAAACCCTGCCCCTGGTCAAAACAACAAAATAAATAAGCAGAAGTCACACATACAGACAGGATCCACCTGTTTTGTTAGTGGTTGACAACCCTGACGTCAGAGGAAAAAAGTGCAATTTCTTTTGCACGTGAGGTTTTTTGCGATTAAAGCTGTGAAATAAATCTGTATTTCATCAAGGGTAAACCTGGTGGTTTGTGTTCTGATTTAAGCATGATTTTTATTATTGTAATGAAACACTGCTTAAATTAAAAAAAGAAACCAAAGACTGAAACTTAGTTTAGTTCCTCTATATTATGACTGATATGAGTCAGAATGTGGTACATAAAAGGACGGTTGATCATGTGATATCCTATACAGACTGAATGCTGTTTTTGATAGAGATCAAAACAAAATTGTCAGAGAACAAGCATAATTTTTTCCTCAGATTTTGTTTAATACAGTTTAAAACTTAGGCTATAATGTAAAAAAAAGTTTACTTGTTTTAGGCAGCATTACAACGGAAGAAAGGAAACTTTTGACAAAAAAAAAGTCAGTCAGTCTCAACTCAAAAGCAAAAATGTATACACATATATTCACACTGACATCATATCAATGTATAACTGGAACACAATGTTATCAGGCATCAGTGTGATCTGTTTGGTAAGAAATACTGCACCACTGTGCCATAAAGGCGAAACAAGTATTCAGGCACATGCTCACAAACATTCTTCATAAGCACAAATGTGAAGGCCATCTCCACAAGTTCCTTCTTAAACTCTTTGGCACCTGCCACCTGGCGAAGTAAGGCCTGCACTCCATCAGACAGATGACCGGCCCAAAACTGCAAATGTTCAGGTATAATTTTACTAGAAATGTGAACTTTTAAAGAGTTTGCTATGCAGTAATATGTCTCACCTGCTCCTGAGATCTGCTCAGTTTTTTGGTCAAACTGTCAGTTGCTTGGGACAGGACTCTGTGCTCAAGCAGGTCTGCAATTCTAATCAACTCTGCAGCCATTTCCCTTGCTGCCTGAGCCTCTTCAGCATTCACTGAAAGTGAAACATACATTAACAGTGTCATCAGACACAGACAACAGCAAAAAATATACATTTGAAGTCAAAAGTTTACATACACCTTGCAGAATCTACAAAATGTTAATTATTTTACCAAAATAAGAGGGATCATACAAAATGCATGTTGTTTTTTTTAGTACTGACCTGAATAAGATATTTCACAAAAAAAAGACATTAACATATAGTTCACAAGATTTGATCTTTTCACACTGAGGACAACTAAGGGACTCATATGCAACTATTACAGAAGGTATGAACACTCACTGATGCTCCAGAAGGAAACAATGCATTAAGCACCGGGGGGTGAAAACTTTTGAACAGAGTAAAGATTTGTACATTTTACTTATTTTGATTAAATATCATATATATTTTTTTCATTTAGAAGCTAAAGGAGATACTTACATGTTTCCCAGAAGACAAAATAAGTTAAATTTACCCTGATCTTAAAATTCCAAAAGTTTTCACCCCCCGGCTCTTAATGCATCGCGTTTTCTTCTGAAGCATCAGTGAGCATTTGAACCTTCTGTAATAGTTGCATACAAGTCCCTCAGTTTGTGTTAAAAGATCTCAAAATAATGCAGATTTTAAACTTTTTTTACATTTTTAAAAATTTGGACTTCAACCGTAGTACTTTTAATGTAACTAATAAGAAGGCATGCAAAATTTTTATCAGAGTTAGTCAGTTTTGTATAGTTAAGCTAATCCTCCACCCAAAAATGTAATTTCTGTCATTCACTCACCCTCATGTTGTTACAAATACACAACAAATTTTGACAAATGTCTGCAACCATTTTGGTTCCCACTGACTAATATTTTTTTAACCAAACAAAGGAAATCAGTGGTAAGTGAAACTGTTTCGTAACCAACATTCTTCAAAACATCTTTTATTGTGTTGCACAAACATAAAGTCTCTCACACAGTAATGGAAAGACACGAAGGGAAGTAAATTAAGAAAAAATGTAATTTTCAGGTGAACTATCCCTTAAATTGTGGCCAACTGTTTCCATTTTTATATTTTAGATAACTCTTGCCGTCACCTACCTCTAATTTAAAGGGATAATACTAGATTACAAGACATATTTAGCACTTTTTCTTCAAGTCATTTCTATATAAATAATTTAATATCACATATTTATCAGTCATAATGTGAAAAGAATTATTGGCTTATTGGTGTTAATTAAGGAGCAAATTTAATAACAGTAAGAGGAAATAACATACCTGGTAGTTGAGGCTGAACCTCATGCTGAAATTCAAGTAAAAGTTCTCTGTAGCTGAGTGAGATACTGTGTCCATCAGCTTGTAATTCGTCATCACCCTCAATGTAATTGTGATTTGTAGGCAGATTTAGATGTTCATCAAGATCATTCAGCTCTCTTTTGAGCTCAATATTTTGGCAGCCTTTCTGCTGAAGGAAGGAAAGGAGCACCAGGGAGGTGTGCGGAAAATTCTCAAAGTTTCTGTTGCAGTCCATTGCACAAACCTGTACAATGCTTCATACAGGTGCTCTGTAATTCAAGAAAGCAGTTTGCTTTGTTATCATAACAAAACCAAAAGACATGAGACACTGTCACTGTTTTGCATGCCCTTGGTCAGACTTTTAATATGCATGAAGTTTTCTGTTAAAGTGTAGCATTTATTCAATCAGTTTATGCATTAATCAGTTTATGCATTTGAACCCATGAACTTAGCGTTGCTAACTTTATGCTCCACTGTTTAAGACACAGGAACATCATAGTTGTATATACTATAGTTGTATATAAAAATAGATAGCTAAATAAACGTAAACGTAAATAAAGTTAGAGGGTATGTGACGTTTGTCCTGTAACAGGATGATAAAATATCCCAGCTCAAACTTGCTAATTTTGTTTTTAGTTATCTACCTAACATTATTCGGTGATTATCGAGTATAAACGTTTATTTTATATGTTTTAATGACGTCTAGAAGACAGATTTACCCGTTTACAGCGCTTTTGACCGATTCCCCAAATTTTTCGCGAATTAGAGATCGGTTTTAGGGAGGAAAAAAAGATTAAGATAAAATTTATCTCTATTGACTACACAAATAACACTAGATGAAGATCACCGATTAACGCAGCTAAGATAAAAATACCAGGCAGATGCAGAACACTTCTGAACAGTCGAGTCATTCTGTAAGTTAACAAGTTGAGTCAAACTGAGGGAAAACACAACAATATGAGAAACGTTAACGTTATATCTAGGCAAATATGAGTGAATGTTTAGATTTGAAGAAATTGCATTAATCGTCGTAGTATTATCGACAGAATGTTTTGGTAATCACCTACGACTAAACTACGATCTAATACCAAAAGTACCGGTGGTTAACTTGTTAACTTATTTAATTTCCTTCAAGGCAAATGCTTAAAATCCTGTCTATATACGTACCGGATATACTTACTTTCTACTGAAAGAACAAAAATTCGTTACTCACGTAAACTTTAAGTCAAAACATCATATAATAGTGAAGCATGTCACCCAAAAAACAAACACAAACAAAAGCGCTGCGACAAAAGAATTCCCCGCCTTTCTGCGTGTCATCGATGACGCGGTATCATCCAGAGGTAGTGTTGCCAAGTCCGCTGTTATCCCGCGGAATTAGGCTACTTTAACACTATTGCCGCCGGTTGTTTTCGATGTCCGCGGGTTGAAGCGACCCCAATAATTTCACATTAAGCATCTAAAATACTAATTTAACACGTGATTTTAACGGGCGACCCCTCGAGACGCGATTGGGCTAGTTTTGAAGCCATCGAGCGGGTTTTGTTGTGAAACCCTGGCAACCCTAATGGTTAAAGTCCTAGGAAAAGCAAAGGAAGCTAACCTAGAATTCCCCTCGTTGTAGATAGCGAAAGAAATGTTGTTCTGAATGTTTATTTAAAGCGTAAATGCATGTGAACGTGTGAATTTTCTAAACGTAGGAACTGACGAGAATGACTTTTAAGTATCAGTTTATGACGTGAAAACTCGATTTCGACTTTTTTAAACTGGTCGTCACTGTAGGATAGTTGTTGTTTTTTTTTTTTGGAAATGGAGTTCCCCTTCTGTTAAACTGCACGTGCTAGATAAGGAATCATGAGGAAGAGTAAGCTGAAGATTAAACTTACAACACATACACTGTGTACTACAAAGCAGGCATAGCTATAAATACTAGACTAGAACATTCTGACTGAAACATATTCATGGACCCCAAGACCCCTTTTGTCCAAGACATTCAAGCCCTTCTACCTAAAATTTATACATATGGAACACTGGTGTAATAAAATGTCAGGTTAACACTGTACAGTTTTTTTAGCATCTTAAACAATCAAAAAAAAAAAAAAAAAAAAAAAAAAAAAAAAAAACTTACTGTACCCCAAGATGTCTACTGCAATCCTCTGTTTGAGAATCACTGTACCAGACTTTGCATTCAATACAACACATTAACTGGCAGACATCCAATTATTTTTCCATCCCGCCCCCCGAAGGGTGATGTTTCTAGATTATGCAGACACATTGTGGTTTTTCTAATTGACTACTTACTTGACGTACTTTACAGTTTTTACTCTGTATTAAAGTGGAGGCGCAAACCACAAGTGTTTAGAACTTTTCATTACCCACTGGGTAATGTAAGTGTTATAAAAAATGCAAGTGTTTACATAACTTTATTTTGATTTTCAATACTTTGCATTTTAAAATAAACATCAATTTCTGTTCAGTAGTCCCTTTAACCAATGGCACCAATTGTGGTCCTGTAAGTGTAAAAAAACCTAAAGTAGTATTTGAGATAATGTGCATCAAGCTCTTTGCACTTTAGAGTTTTGAAGACCTAGAACAATTTGCATACTTCCTGTTGCATGCAGACGTTCTCAAGTGGACTCCAAGTGTGGGTTTTTGGCATGGATTGAAAATGTATATTAAACAGCATCACTCAACAAAACATTTAAAAACTTTATTTACAATTAAAATGCACCTGTTATTTGACAAGATAAATGTGCTATTCAACAGGAAATGATTAATATGCACCGATTCATGCCATGAATAGAACTATGAGCAATAGCTGTATTCAGGGTTAGATAAAAAGAGGATGTAAAATTTCACCAGTGACAAATGCTGAATAATGCAAAAGCATCAGACTATTGCATTTCAAAAAAACAGTATGTAGGTCTGTTGACATGCAGTACATGACGAATTCAGTGCTGGAGTCAGTGCTAGTATCCAGGGAAACCAAAGCTCATGGATCGGGCTGCACTTCTGCCCACAAGCTTCCTTCCAGCTCTCGGAAGAGCCCCTGGTTGCGTTGACTGCCCCGGTGAGGTAGCAGCCAGTCGGGCTTCCTTGAGTTCTCTATGTAGAAATAAAAAGCATTAAATGCTACATCTAAGAGAATAGAACTGCTAGATAACCCCTGCCTCACCTTTCAAGCACAGCTGTTCTAAACTTCTCCACATTTAATTCCTTGCGAAGTTGTGCAGCCAGTTTGCCGGCCCTCTCCTTGCGCAGCACGTCGTGCCGACATAACGCAGATGCTGATGGCCTTGTTGTAGGATCAGGATCTAACAGCGTCTGTCATAAATGTACTATGCATATCAGCTTTTTAATCTTGAGCTCAGAGACTGAAAGTATGAATCAGTTGTAAACAACTAACCACTAGCACATTCATTAGAATTCTTCAGAAACTGCAGTCATCAGCATTATCTTACAGTTGGTTTTATGCCCTCTGCTGGTGGAATGTAATCTAACCTATGCTTTTTTGGCAACACTGCCCAAGACTGAATAATACAATATATGATAAATATGAATTACTGGCCCAGTAACAGCTTTTGTACTTTCTACTGAGAGTGCAGAATAAGTAAACTGTTGATTCTTTAAAGAAAAAAAAAAAAAAAAAAAAAAAAAAAAACTATACAAAGAGTGCAATAAACCATTACAAAGATTTCCTGCTTACTCAGACTGACTGTACCTTTAGAAGGTCTTTAAAGGGTGCTGGTAACTCCTGGGGCAGGCTGGGTAGCTCACCCTGCCTAAGGCTGTGCCAGTCATCTCCATTCTGAGGAAGTGGTGGAGCTCCAGCAGCTAATAACACCGTCAGGCCAAGGGCAAAAATATCTGCTTTAGGAAGATGCGTGTAGTCCTGCGAGGGGAGGGGAAAAAAAAAAAAAAAAAAAAAAAAAAAAAACGCAGCAACTAGTTACATCTACAGTTAGATGGTTTGACCATTCTGTATATAAGTGCAGTTCTCTGGATAAAAATGCTGTAATTTAAACTTTGCAACAAATGAAACAGTTCAAACATATACCTCTCGCAGGACCTCGTACGCCAGGAAGCGGCTATCCCCTTCCTCTACCTGAGGGCTTGAGATGGATGTTACATGACCCAAGTCACCTAAAGAACAGGATATTCATGAGATCACAATTATACAGGTACTGTATACTGCATCAGTTTAACAAAGCAAGTCAAAAATTACAAATAAAATCTCAATACACTTCATTTTAAGTATAGATTTAGATCTAGCGATGCTCAGAATTTTCCTTTAATGAAAATACGTGGTTAAAACATCAAAAAGCACCCAAATGTTTAATTCCGATCAAAATGATTTCAGAGGGCTGGACACAAAATACTGACATTTTATCTGAAATATGCCGAGGTTGCCCGTTCCAAATAACTTTTCTCAGAATTGTGAGATATAAACACGCAATTGGGAGTTATAGTCAGAATTGTGAGATAGAAACTTGCATTTTTGACTTTTTTTTCTTCCGAATTGTGTGATATAAACTAAGTTCTGAGAGGAAAAAAAAAAAAAAAAAAAAAAAAAAGGTCACAATTCTGACTTTTTTCTCAAAATTGATTTATAATAGCAATTGCAAATTCTAAAGTCAGAATTGTGAGATATTAACTTTTTTAATTAAATTATTAATATTAATTCAGACTTTTTACCCTCAGAATTGTGTGATATAAACTCACAATTGTGGGTTATAATGTCAGAATCGTGAGATATCTCAGAATTGAGTTTATATCCACAATTTTATATAAATATACACAATTTTGCAAAAAAAAAAAAAAAAAAAAAAAATCAAGTCAATTGCAAGATACAAACTCAAATTTACGAGAAAGTCAGATTTGCACGTTTCTTTTTCCTCATAAATGCGAGTTTGTATCTCGCAATTCTAATTTTTTTTTGCAGAATTGTGAAATATAAACTTGCAAGTGCGAGCTATAAAGTCCAATTTTAAAGGGGTAAAAAAGACTGATATTTTCTAAGAATTTACTTTATTTCTCACAATTCTGACTTTTTATCAGAATTGCAGCTTTATTTCTCAAAATTCCTAGTTTGTATATCACAATTCTTTATTTCTCAGAGTTGCAACTTTGTTTCTCAGAATTGATAGTTTATCACGCAACCCTGACATTATTTCTCAGAATTCCTAGTTTGTATCTCACAATTCTGAGTTTATAACACATTTGCTATTATAAAAAAAGAAATATAGAAAGAAAAAAAGTCAGAATTGCGAGTTTGTATCACATAATTCTGAAGAAAAAAAAAAATTGTCAGAATTGTGGGATGTAAACTTACATTTGCGAAATTTCGTGAATTGTGAGAGAATTGAGTTGCAATTAGCTTTTATTTTTTTCTTTTATTCAGAGGTGGAAACGGTCTTCCATAATTTTCAGTTTCAGCTAAATGAAACTTTTCATTTTGCTTTTGATAAAAAGTCATTTTAGTGCATTACTAATAATATTAAGAGTTTTATGCTTTTGGGTCTGTTTAAGATCCATGTTAGAAATACATTCCGAGCCACTAAAGACCCAAATATGCAATAAAGACTGGCAAATAATTTATGCATTTAGGGGTTAAAAACAAGGACAGGTAGGTAGATAGATACCAATTTTATATACAACCCCAGAGGAGGGGCTTTCATCCTCTTCTTCGCTATCTCCCTCTCCACCAGCACTTGAACTGGGTCGACGGCAGATGAAAATATTACCTGAAAAGGATGGAAATTTAAACATGTGCCAGTCAAAAAGCAGAGTGATATCCACCTTTTTCCACACATACTGTAAAAGTGTGTGCAGCCATTTGTGAACCCATAAAATTTAAATTTTATGGGTCTGGCTTCCAGTCTCATCCACGTCCAGCTATTTTTAGCTGTACAGAACAGCTCATTTTACTGCTTGACATTGCAAATTGGTGTCTTACGATATTATTTTAATGTATAAACTTAATTATGAGCATAGAGCAAACCGTTTTACCGTTTACTGCACATTGTTATTCTTCTCGTCATTTCCCTACAGTGAATAATGAGTCTCACCCACAGGTGAATAGGCATGCAAGGAACAATGGAAGTGACACAAAACTCACTGGGTTTAATGTCGAGATGCACAAGGCCTGAGCTGTGGATGTATTTGAGCCCCATGGAGACCTGTAGGAGCACATCTCTCAGCTCAGGAACACTAAAATACTCTCCCTGCTCTCCCTTTTCAGTTATAGCATCATGGAGGCTACCACCTATAAGACCAAAAAACCTTGTGAGTAAGTTCTCAACTCTAATAAACAAACACACGATCATCTATGTAGTTTTCTGATCTGCTGTCCTACCATCACAGTACTCATTCTGTATAATCATATGGTCATCCTCAGCCCACGCAGAGTAGTAACGGACAACATGAGGGTGATGGCCCAACACCGCATGGGCATACACTTCCTTCAAGGCTAGCTGCCTGAAGAGAGAGAGGAAAAAAACATGTTTTACATGAATAATCTAATAATCTATCATTTATTGAGGAAGCACAAAAACAAAATACAAAACCGAACCATATACAGAAATGTCATTTGAGGTTTTAAATTTGGAAAAGTGAGAATATGAAGCCCAGTGTGGCTGGCAGTTCTGACTCACTCATTGGCGGAGCCTGCAATTGGCCTGCGCGAGCGCTTGATGGCGTACATGCAACCATCCAACCTCTTCACACATCGATACACGGAACCAAACTCGCCCACGCCGATGCAGCCCAGCTCTAGAAACTCGCTCTCATAACGCGACAGCATGCGGGCTGACACTGCTGGCCTCTAAAGGCCAACAGATGGGAGGCCGTGTGAGAGAACACAGAGATTTGCCAAAGCTTTTGGTGGGATTATGAAGATTTATAAACCCACTACATAAAAGACAACGATAAGCGTTGGTCTTTGAAAGCGTACCTTTGAGGGGAGGGTGAAATTTTCATCCTCTGAGGAGTTCTGAGTTTCCTTAGATCTGTAAAGGTAAACGTGCTTCAATGTAAATCTAATTCCTCAACAGGCATTGCTTCAAGGAAAGAGCTATTACCTTTGTGCATCGTCCTCATCATCATCACTCCTTTGGCTCTTTCTCTTGTGGTGTTCGCTGTTCCTGCGCACCGTCTCGGGTGTGAAGGGGTTAATGTTCACTGAGGGCACACGATCAAAAGCAGTAGACAAACGAAGGAATCTTTGACTGCGACATGGCTTGCTGCTAGAGCAAGGGAGGGTCGATTTAGACAGCAAACTCTGTGGTTGGAAGAAATTTGATTGTATAAACAGTAAACATAGGGTTAAATGTATATTGCTACTGCAAGAGCATACAGCAGATGGTCACCATATCAAAGTTCACATAAAACTGAGGATCTGCGATAACCTTTGGTGTACTGGGTGAGTCACAAAGACGGAGTTTCTTCCAAGCGGCATACGGTATGGGAGAGGTAGGGATGGAAGGGGAAACGGTGATACTCCTGGTGCGGTGGCGCTGTACCCGGGGTGTCCGACAGGGGCTTCTGACTGGAACACTCCTGTGCGCCCATTCATCAAAGCTATTGTCACTGCTGTCCTCCTCCCCGCTGCTGGAGAAGCTCAGATGCTGCTGTAGTGCATTCACAGAGGCCATTTCAGACCACTGAAATCATAAAGATTCACAGATTTACGAAAAATAGGGTTAGTATGTCAAAGTCAAAGTCAAAGACCATGGCAACTGACATTGTAGATTAGTGTTTAACCCATATGGACTGGTTGATGCAACACCAATAACTAGAGAGTGGGATGATAGTTGCCTACAGCATTATTTATATGGTGTTTAATAAATTAAGTTTTAGCAATTGTGACCTGCTAATAATTTTTTTTTTCATAATTTGTACTTACAATGTACACTCACACATTAAAAAAAATGTAAACATAATCACAAGTTATGATAGTAGTCTCCTTATGTAGGCCTCAATGTCTTCAGGATCTCATGTTTGTTGTCAGAGAAGCAAAACATTTACAGATTCTCCCAGAATAAGGTCACTTCTATGGTTTTATTACACTGTTTTGAACAACAAACGCAATTTTCTTACCCTGAGATGAGCTCATAAACCACCACGCTTGAACCTGGCGCGTCAACGTTAATGAGGTCCTTAAACGATGGGCGGAGTGGCTCGACCTTTAATTAACTCGCTAACTAGTGTCAAATATTTTGATTCATGACTCGAATCTTTTGAATCGGTTCACTGAAAAGATTCGTTAAAAACCGTTCACTGGTTTTGTTCAATAAAGTTTATCAAAGCACTCCAGTAAAAAGCCGTAGAGTGTTTACATTATATAAATGTTCGTGTCCTCTAATGCACAACACCATCTATCACTTTTCCCTTCATTTTTGATATTCAGAGTATAACTGGACTAAGTATACAAATATAATATTATCCTACATTACTTATGAGTTTATATACATAGCGTCCTTCGGTCACCTTTACAAATTCATAATGTTTTCTCCCTTTACTCTACTTCTTGTGATGTGAACTAGATGTGAAGACCGACCAACTCGTTCAGTAAAAGGGGGCGTATACGTTTACTAGGTTCAACCAATGAAATGTTAGTTCACAGCCATCAGTCAAATACTATTGGTTCGTGATGTAGTCAGTCTTTAAGATCAAGCTGCAAACACCACTATCATCAAACCTGCATAGACAACAAAGAAATACATCTTTGTTTACACTGTTTTGGTAGTGACATGAAAATGCAGACCACGTTTTTATTGTAACATAAAGTTTCATAATTTACAAAGAATATATATATATATATATATATATATGTGACCCTGGACTACAAAACCAGTCTTAAGTCGCTGGGGTATATTTGTAGCAATAGCCAAAAATACATTGTATGGGTCAAAATTATAGATTTTTCTTTTATGCCAAAAATCATTAGGAAATTAAGTAAACATCATGTTCCATGAAGATATTTTGTAAATTTCCTATTGTAAATATATCAAAATGTAATTTTTGATTAGTAATATGCATTGCAAAGAACTTAATTTGGAAAACCTTAAAGGCGATTTTCTCAATATTTTGATTTTTTTGTACCTTCAGATTCCATATACATATATGATGCATAAAGCTCAATTTTGAAAAATTGACACTTATGACTGGTTTTGTGGTCCAGGGTCACATATATATATTTAAATTCACAGATGGTGGGTTCAGTAGATTATAAAAGGATGTGTTTTTTTTTTTAGCTGTTGGACAGCAGTTTGGACCAATACTGTAGAAAGGCCCAGATATGTTATTTATTTATTTATTTATTTAAACATTCAATCTAATTTATTATTAAACACCCAAAAGCTAAATTTGTGGTTTCTAGGCATGAATTCTGACTGTCAAAGAAAGGTAATTGTGCTCGTCAAAGTCGTCAGCATATTTATTTTAGGGTACTGCGCACACAGACAACATCATACTGTGTATTTATTTTTCGGGTGGGAGGACGTTGGTCACAATAACCATTCTGCACCACGTGAGCGGAAGCATGTGACATCATCAAAACAGTGTACGCCTGGGTAGCGTCTGTTACCCTGTCTGGATTACTACATTTAATAGCGATCGTTTGAATTGCAAGCGCTATGTTCCGTTTCTTGGGTAGCGGTTGTCGCTTTGACTGACCCGCTCGGTATCGAGTGCGACGACTTTGTTGATTTCCTCGATAGTCATTATCGAAAACACTATGGTTGAGCAGTCGGATCGCGCACCGTTGCTGGACTGGGAGGAGGTTCCCCCGGCCGAACTTGCCCCAACGGTTCCATCACCGGAGACTGGCGATTCAATACAATCCGGTCTGTCCGGTTACCCGACCGAGGGCAGTGTACGGGCAGATATCTCCGTGAACACAAGCCCGGCGAGACCGACTAGTGTAACAGCTGTTTCAGGTGAAAGTGCACATTCTCCCCATAAACACAGCGGCCCGGGAGGAGATGCTTCCGCCACCGATGAAGAGGGAGACTGCGCCTTTCACGGACTGTCAGTCAGAGATCGGAGGATCACTGGATGGGAAGAAAAAGACCAAATTGTTGCAGTGTTTGTTGTGACTTTCGATACAAGATCGGGTGAGATTAACTGTAAAATGGCTGTTTGAGGTAAAATTGTAAAATAATGTCTGAGATGATTATGATGATGAGGAGGAGGAAGAGAAATCTTTTAAAAATCTAGTTAAAAACGTGCTTAGTTCTTGGAAGTATCATAATCATCATGGTTTCATACAGTGTTGAAAGCGATTATCTACAAATGTTTGAATTAGCAAAACGTAACTTATATTTTCAACATCCTAATGATCTTAAAAAACAGCCACAAGGGTCTAAAGGGGTCCTTTCTGTTTTATGATTTTATTGTCATATAGCAACAAAATGGCTTTTTGTATATTAGTTACACTGAGAGTTTAAAAATACTATAAATATTTAAATAACATTAAAATTAATAATATATAACACATTTTAAATAATAGTAATGTTTTTATTTGCTGTTTATTCTGTTTAGGAAATAATAGTAATGAAAGATTAATGCCGACTACTCGTTACACCACAAAAGCTACTTATTTTTAATTCTAAGTTACAGAAAACATCCGAATTAACTCTTATTTCAGAAAGTGAAAACATGTTCCTTACATGTTGTCATACCAAATGTAAGGAAATGAATAATCTGTTAAGTGAAAGTTGTATAAGTCATACAGCTGACTACTGTACTGTCTTTAAACTTCCTCTTTTTTTTCAAAGGGAGTTCAGTGGAAAAATCTTATTTAGAGAGTTTCTGTGCTCTTCTGCAAACACTGTTTGGTTAAAACCTGGTTCAGCAGCTTCTCAATTGTTTACATAGGCCCACACTTTGTTTTTTACAGGAAACATGATAGAATGGTGTCTACCTGAAGATGTGAATCTGGAGGGAGTAGAGTTTAAGTCTATGGCAAGCGGCTCGCATCGGATCTCAAGTGACTTCATGTGGGAATCTCTTCTATTAATGCCATTACATATTTGAGACAAAAGGCATTTGTGATATGATTTTCTAACATGTTTTGAATCCAGATATTGGCCATGACTAAAAATGAAGTGTTTAGTGTGTTATTTTTATGTTGTAGTTGTGCTTCCGCCTATCCTGTTATGTAAAATTCTAGTTTGTTTTACTAATGAGTAAGTCATTCAAGATACTTTGTAATCATGAGGTAAACTGTTTGAATAGCAGTTAATTAATTTTATTCAAACAAGTTAATTTTGTGTGTATGTATATAGATTTATCCAGATTAAACGTGCTTGTTTCTTTTTGTAGATATTTCCGTAAAGGCTGTTACTTTGGACTAGCGTGCTTTGCCAACATGCCTGTGGAGAGTGAGCTGGAACGAGGAGCTCGGATGAAATCTGTAGGGATTTTGTCTCCTTCTTACACACTGCTATACCGTTATATGCACTTCCTGGAAAATCAAGTCCGGTAAGTGTATGCTTGCTTCACATTTTACCTTGTTATGTCTCTTCTCTTAGTCTTTTGCATGCATCATGTCTATTTTAAGATGCTATTATGTATTAAACATGAGCTTTGAGTTGCATGTGATGCTCACTTTTCATCTTCTCTTCAATATGCAGCATTCATATTGAGTATAAAATCTAAAATGCACCATGATGAACTGTTTTAAAAATATCTGTTGCTCAACATCTGTATCTAAATAAGGCAGCTTCCTGTTAAGTGCAATGCATTTTATTACAACAGTCTGCATATGCTTTCTTGCAGGCACCAGTTGCAGTGTCCAGGTCAGTACTCTCCACTGGAAGCTTTCTATGAGGATAAAAAGGCAGTGTTGCCTCCGGGAGGGAACGGTTTGGTCACCGCTTGCCCGACTAGTGCTCTTGGACCCATAGTCAACCGCTGCATGCATCCAGAAATGAAGGTTTGAGGATATAACCCAGCATTATCTTTTACTAATCAAAGCCTCATGGCAGTATCAAAGCTTTTCTGACAGTAGTATTAGATAATTAGATTTTTTTTCTAGTTTCTAAAGAAATCTAGGCCAGGCCACTAAGGGAATTTTATGTTACTGATTAACCAGTGTGCAATACTTCAGCATCTCCTAGCAGCATTATAAGCATGGGAGAGTTCAGTTTCGTGAAAACAAGAAAAACTATTGTGAGACAAATTTCTCTGTCCACAAACCACAAGATCCTCTATTGTTAAAGAAGAATTCCACAAGAGATACTCTTGTTGAAAAATATGCTGAGGTATACTTTATCTCAGAACTTGATGTTGTTATGCGGGTTGTTAAATAAAGCCTTGTTCGGTCTAGAAGATGCACTTTTTTTAAGTCCACATTTGTGACCCTGGACCACAAAACCTGTTATAATTAGCTAGGGTATATTTGTAGCAATAGCCAACAATGGGTCAAAATTACCGATTTTATGCCAAAAATTATTGGGATATTAAGTAAAGATCATGTTCCATGAAGATATTTTGTAAATTTCCTACCATACATATATCAAAACTTAATTATTGATTAGTAATATGCATTGCTTATTAAGAACTTCATTTGGACAACTTTAAAGGCGTTTATTCTCAATATTTAGATTTTTTTTTTTTTGCACTCTCAGATTCCAGATTTTCAAATAGTTGTATCTTGGCCAATATTGTGCTATTCTAACAGACCATACATCAATGGAAGCTTAAAATAGCTTATTTATTCAGCTTTTAGATAATGTATAAATCTCAATTTAAATCTCAAAGAAAAATTGACCTTATGACTGGTTTTGTGGTCCAGGGTCACATTTTTGGTTAAATATACAAACATTATAAAAATACAAAAAAACACAATTAAAATATTTGCTCAAAATTTGAAAATTAAAATTTACAAGCCTGTCAGGTGATTTTAAAAAATGATACTAGATTGAATGACCATTTCTATTAATCAGCTAAACAGCTATGATTATTGGCTGAATGGTCTCTCACTGAATGGTCTATGTTTTAATTATGAATCTATTTTATTAATATTTATTTTATAATTCATCCTTTTCTTTATGAGCTACAAGCTGCCATGTTTTTCTTCTAAACTTTAAGAGCCTGTTTAATATGTGTGATGTGTCTGTATGCCATTTAATAAGAGATCAGAAGCACAAATCATGGCTCTTTTCTGTTCTCTGTCCATCTCCAATCAGATTACACACCCGGCTGGCTGCATGTCCCAGTTTATCCGCTTCTTTGGAGAACAGATCATGGTGCTGTGGAAGTTTGCTTTGCTCAGGAAACGCATCCTCATTTTCTCTCCTCCCCCTGTTGGTGTGGTCTGCTATCGTGGTGAGAGCAGAAACCCATTTACACACACATGGCTGTCTTAATGTCTCTGCATATTTTCCATAACAAATTAAAGATAGCTTGAGAATCAATTGATAAAGATCATGTGTATGCACTTACACATATCTTGGCATTGTCATTGATTTGTTTATTTTTTATAGTCTGTAACTCTAGTAAATAAAATCTTGAGTTTTTTTTTTCGTATTATAACTCACGGTTATATTGATACGTTATGTTTTTGACTTGCATCTCTTAGTATACTGTTGCTGCTGCCTTGCTAATGTGTCCATTCCTGGGATGGGCGTGTCTGTTCCGGAGTTTCGCCCCTTCTTCTACATCAATGTTGCTGACATCGCCGCTCTTGAGACTGAACTTTCTTACGTGGCCTGTAAGTGTCTCAGTCAAGAAGAGGACTAAAGTAGGAGGCTAAATTCATAATTCCACAAGCAAAAAAAAGGGAAAATTCTGTCATAAATTACTCACCCTCATGTCGTTCCAAACCCGTAAGACCTTTGTTTATATTTGGAGCACAAATTAAGATATTTTTGGTGAAATTCGAGCTTTTTGACCCTGCATAGACAGCAATGCAACTACCACGTTCAAGGTCCAGAAAGGTAGTAAGGACTTCTGCGTCAGCAGCATCATGTGTCTTACTCCCGTGAATGCGCATCGAAGACTGACACAGAAGAGAAGAAATTTGTCATTATTTTTTATTAGTTTTCTTTGTGCACAAATAGAATTCTCGTAGCTTCATGAAATGATGGTTGAACCACTGATGTCACATGGACAATTTTAAAGGAGAACTCCACTTCCAGAACAACAATTTACTCCATATAATGGACTTCATTGGTGCCCTGATTTTGAACTTTCAAAATGTAGTTTAAATGCAGCTTCAAAGGGCTCTAAACGATCCCAGCCGAGGAAGAAGGTGGGATCGGTCAAAACGATCTGTCATTTTTTTGGAAAATTAAAATTTGTATACGTTTTAAGCACAAAAGCTCGTGTAGCACAGGCTCTGGGATGCACGTCCACAACGCTACGTACTACTGAATCATGTCGAAAGGTCACGCGGAACTTAGGCAGAACTACAGACCCAGTGTTTACAAAGCAAACACGCAAAGACTAAGGAAGTGCAAGTAAGTCAAATGCTGTTTACAAACAAAAAGGTAAAACAATGTCGGACGATTCTGAAGTTGTAGGAGAAAATAAGATGGAGTTTTTCGCAATACTCTACCTTTTTGAACACAGACGATGAACTTAGATGTGATTCGTAGCATCGTGGACGCGCATCCCAAAGCCTGTGCTACACAAACTTTTGTGTTTAAAAAGTATACAAATTTTTATTTTTCGAAAAAAAAAAAAAATCCTGAAATGCTTTCCTCAAAAAAATGTGTCGGTTGCGTTGCTTTTTATGCAGGGTCAAAAAGCTCTCAGATTTCATCACAAATATCCTAATTTATATTCTGAAGATGAACAAAGGTCTTATGGGTTTGGAACGAAATGAGTAATTAATGACAGTATTTTTTTATTTTTGTACGAACTATCGCTTTAAATAAGAATTATGTCCAGAATGAGTGTAGCTCTTGGTGGTTACGAAAATAAGATCCTTTACTCCCAACATAAATATCAGCTGGTAAATTAGTACGAATGTAACTCTTTTTATTTGGGTTCTCAGGTACAACAGAGAAGATCTTTGAGGAAAAGAAGGAGCTGTATGATGTCTACATTGACAATCAGAATGTAAAGACACACAGAGAGAGCCTCCAGCCTCTGCTTAGACTCAACGGTGCGGACCGAGAGAAGTATCGAAAGCTCTGTGAGCAAAGGTACATCTGCCTTTTAAAATTTGAAAGGCATTTGAGGAAAAACATATTGTTCCACAGGCATATGATGATGTTAATATCTTTGCAGGCAGTTGCTGCTGTATTCTCAGGAGGTGGATGGAGACTGCACATCTAATGAGGAAGACCTCTTTATTTTGTACGTGATGGAATTACACACCTCAGCACAATTATAGCAGTTTTTCACATCAGCAGTTTTTACTGAGACAGAAAAAGTGAAAAAACTACTTTTCTGAAAGTAGTTTAAAGGGATAGTTCACCCAAAAATGAAAATTCTTTCATTGACTAATCACCCTCTTGTCATTCCGAACCCATAAGACTTTCGTTCATCTTCGAAACACATGTTAGGATATTTTTGATGAAATTCAAAAGCTTACTCTGCATAGACCGCAACCTAACTGACACATTTTATGGCTTAGAAAGATAGTAAGGACAGTGTTAAAATAGTCTGTGTGGTTCAGTGGTTCAACCGTAATGTTATGAAGCTACCGGAATACTTGAGTGCAAAGAAAACAAAAATAATGACTTTATTCAACAATTTCTTCTCTTCTGTGTCAGTTTGTAATGCACGTTCTAGGTCAGCAATGATTCCTCAAATTCGTAAATTTGTAAGGTAAATTTACAAACCCAGAAGCACAGGAGAATGCATCATTATCTTTCTCAATATGCCAATTGTTCATCGCAATTTCAAAATAGAAGTTTAAACCCTTTAAACTAAACACGTTTTGATTTCCACGTATTCAAGGAATTACAGTGTCTGTAGCATTTGTGTCATAAATAAATGGACAAATTTGACAAATTCCTGATCAGTGGTGGGGTAACGCATTACAAGTAACGCGAGTTACGTAATAACATTACTTTTTTCAAGTAACTAGTAAAGTAATGCATTACTTTTGAAATTCTAAGAAAATATCTGAGTTACTTTTTTTCCCCATTTACTGATCGACAAGTCTCCTGTTGGGAAATTGGGAGTAAACATGATGTTACTGTGTTCTAGACTAAATGTGAACATGCATTAATTCATCCCATTCACAAAAAACAGCTGTTCATGACTGAAATTAAATTACATTGGAGTTTTAAATGTGCATCTGATTACAGATAGCCTACGTGGGATTAGACAAGATTTGTATTTGAAAGAGAACCAGTTCTAAGGAAGAATAAATTGCTTTTTGGGTTAAAACATTTATTTTTTATTTGAATGGTTTGAAATCTAGTCTACATGCTAATGCACACTATATACAGGTAGTCACGCAATGCTGATGTTATTAATATTAACAATTTGAGAACAAAGTGTAACAGTAATAATAGTTCAGAGGGTTTGATGTGATATGCGCTAATCGATCCTTAGATTTATTCACTATTGGTAGCGTGATTTATTGTAATGTTTTTTACCTTGGTTGATCCGAACAGTAGTGTCAGACTTGTTACTTACATGCTAAGATGACAATATCCTGTGACAATTCTTATTTGGGTGATATATTCCAAGACGTACTAGGCTGGAATCTGTTATTCCTAAGTACAGGATCCACACCAGTGCAGTGACTGACAGCCACACATCAAAAGATTCATCCGCGCGGGAGCTGTGCCGGTGCACAACCCACGAAAGGAAGATAATAACCAAAATAACCGTTAGTGACAGCCCTAGCACATTTTGTTGTATTTATCTATATGGAACTCCCCTCTGTGATCCAGGTTCTTCATGGAGCAAAACAACAGAATCTTCCAGACCCTGTCTGAGGTGGCGGCGAGCGCCGATCCTACCCTGACTGCTGAACACGTGAGAGCCATGGGGCTGGATCCTCAGGGTGACCGCGGTTTCCTTGTGGACCTGCTGGAAATCTACGGCATCGACGTCATGCTGGTTATCGACAACCCCTGCTGCCCGTAAGACTCTCAGTCTCTGCCGCTCTCTCTGGAGCCCATTTTCTTTTAGGGCTACAACACACACTGCCTACTGATTACCTGCTTTCTTTTCTCTCTTTCTCTGGCTTGGCTAACTCAGGAGCCATTCCTGACCCCTCTGGATACTGCCAACACCAACAAGGTGCAATCCGTCTGCAGGCTTTTTGTGCACTCTGCAGCCAGTGACGTCTTTCTGCTTGTCTGTCTATCTATGTGCTTAGTATCCTTCCAGCCATCTTGGATTTCTACTCGACTCTGCCTAAGCTTGTTTCCAAAACATGATGATCTCTGTGCCTCTCTCTCTATTGCTTTTTATCGTGCGGTCTTCAGTTGTGACTTTGTTCTTCTAGCCAGTGCTGTCTGGGGGAACTGATGTGAATATAAATCTGCTTCACTTGGACACCAGAGAATCCATCAAAGGAGCAACTCTCCCAGATCCACATATTTTTGTTGGTAACAACGGTTTGGTAAAGTCATATCTGTATTTATAAAACCTTTATGGATGTTGCATATTACACACAGTACTGTGACGGTGACGATTTTCACAATCGACGCCACATTTTCTGAACTTAATCATGTACATGTGAACGGTCATTTCATTTTGGGAAAAAACAGACATCAGTCACTGTGTTTGTTGTGTTATTTGTGATCTATTGTGCATGGACAAATAGACACAATCAGTTATGCTACTGTAGTTGGCACAAAGCTTATTAACGAATACGAATAGAAATTAACAACAGTGTAGAAGGTTCTCGGTCATTCTTATTTCACTACCCAAATGTTTGCTAATGATTGTGACTATCATTCAATGCTGTCTACGACATTCTCTATTCAAGCATTTCCTGTTTGAACGGGTATTATTGTGTTAAAAACGAATGAATTGAAACATAAAATGTGTGTTTGTTCAATCTGGACAGGCCTTTAATCACTATCACTCTTAGTATTGAATGTAAACTGTACATTTAATGCACAGTCTGATGCACATATGATGTAAACAGATGCAGAAATGTTACATTCAGCTTTTTGAGTCCCTTAATTTGCTCTGAAGAAATGAATGTGATTCTATTCATGTCCGTCATTAGTGAATGCTTCTGATTATTACTTGTTAAAGACTTTGAATATGTATATATTTGGGGTTTCTTATTTAAATGTGTTTGGGTCGATCATTTCTGGATAACGGCAGCAAACTGGCCTCAAACAAGGCTGACTGATTATGGTTTGTGTGTGTTTATATGTTCATCCTGTGAAAAAGCTGGACACTTAATAATTCAAATTATTCATTAATATAGGTGAAATTTAAGAGAAAAAGTATTTACTTGACCTTTTGAGTTTACAGATTCCGTTCATCTAATTTTCAACCTTCTAATAAAATCATGCATAGTGATAATTGATTTCTTGGGAATGAGTGCAGGCACTCAGTTTGATGAATAAAGTTCTTTAAATGACATGAAATATTTAAATTAACAATAAATAATACTGTTGCTTCTAAAGATTTGATTAAATGTGACTTTTGTTTTTACATTTCTTATCTATCAGAGAACTTAACAGAACTTTCTGTATTATATAAATCTTTCAGGCCATCCTCTTGTAGGATGTTGGTTGGTTATTTAGTGTCCGAGTGTACATGAATAGACAATGTATATTATTGTACAGGTTGAATTGTCTGGTATTGTGTATGTGCGGTTATTTTTTTTGTGAGTTATCTAAGTGTTACACAAGTCTTCGTCACAATAACAAGCTAAACGAATGTTGAGTTTTACTCTACTGGTATCACAAAGCACTAGTGTAATGCCTCTCTGTCTTACACATTACCTATACAGTAATGCAAACTAACAGCATGTTACTGTTGTTTTAAAGCCAGTGATTCTTATTCACTGCCATTTTGAAATAAATGGTTCCTTCTTTTCTATCACATGCTTTGTTTTTGCAGTATTTGGGGGTTGATTTGTGACGAACAACACACAAACACTGGATTAAAGGAGTGGTTTACTTCCAGAACAAAAATTTACAGATAATGTACTCACCCCCTTGTCATCCAACATGTTCATGTCTTTCTTTCTTCAGTCATAAAGAAATTATGTTTCAAGATTTCTGTCCATATAATGGACTTCTATGGTGCCCCCGAGTTTAAACTTCCAAAATGCAGTTTAAATGCAGCTTCAGTGGGCCCTGAAGGATCTTATCTAGCTAAACAATCAGTTATTTTCTAAAATAAAATTACAATGTATATACTTTTTAACCTCAAACGCTCGTCTTGTCTAGCTCTGCATAAACTCTCTGTATGTTCATGTCTTTCTTTAGTCGTAAAGAAATTATGTTTTTGGAGGAAAACATTTTAGGAATTCTTCCATATAATGGACTGATATGGTGCCCCTGAGTTTGAACTTCCAAAATGCAGCTTCAAAGGACTCTAAATAATCCCAGCTGAGGAAGAAGGGATTTATCTAGCGAAACAATTGGTTATCTTCTAAAAAATAAAATTACGATTTATATACTTTTTAACCTCAAACGCTCGTCTTGTCTAGCTCTGCATAAACTCTCTGTATGTTCATGACAATTAGGGTATGTCACAAAACTCCCATCTCATGTTCTCCCTCAATTTCAAAAATCACCCTACATTGCTGCAGAAGTACCGACCCAGTGTTTACGAAGTGAACATGCAAAGAAGATCAAACACCCTTTATTAAAAAAAAAAAAAAGGTAAAAAAGCGACGTAGGATGATTTTGATGTTTAGATGGGAGTTTTTTGACCTACCCTAACTGTCTTGAACCGGAATACACAGAGTTCACACAGAGCTAGACAAGACGAGTGTTTGAGGTTAAAAAGTATATAAATCGTAATTTTATTTTTTAGAAGATAACCAATTGTTTCGCTAGATAAAACCCTTCTTCCTCAGCTGGGATTGTTTAGAGTCCTTTGAAGCTGCATTTTGGAAGTTCAAACTCGGGGGCACCATATCAGTCCATTATATGGAAGAATTCCTAAAATGTTTTCCTCCAAAAACATAATTTCTTTACGACTGAAGAAAGAAAGACATGAACATCTTGGATGACAAGGGGGTGAGTAAATTATCTGGACATTTTTGTTCTGGAAGTGAACTACTCCTTTAACTAAAGGAAAAGTCTTTAAAAAGAAGCAAGATAAGACATTGATAATGACTTTTATTCTTGGTCCTTATCTGGTCAGACGCATACAGTATCATTGAGTTTCTTAAGCATGTTCTTGAGCCATCTTTGCACTCTTCATGATAATACTAAGTTAAGTGTTTTGTTTAAAAAAAAAAAAAAAAAAAGTAAATCAGTCTGTACTTTATGCCTGTAATAAGTTAATTACATCAGCCCTGTTGTTAAAAACTATTTAACTACCTGTTCATTAAAGGGATAGTTCACCCAAAAATGAAAATTCTGTCATTAATTACTCACCCTGATGTCGTTTCAAGCTTGTAAGACCTTTGTTCATCTTTAGAACAGAAATTAATATATTTTCAAGGCCAAGTAAGGTAGCAAAGACATTGTTAAAATAGTCCATGTGACATTTGTTTTCTTTGCGTACAAAAAGTATTCTCGTAGCTTCATAAAATTAAGGTTGAACCACTGATGTCGCATGGACTATTTTAACATTGTCCTTACTACCTTTCTGGGCCTTGAACATGTCAGTGCGTTGCTGTCTATGCAGGGTCGGATTTCTTAAAAAATTTCTTAATTTGTGTTCCAAAGATGAATGTCCTTACAAGTTTGAAACAACATGAGGGTTATTAATGACAGAATTTCCATTTTTGGGTAGACTATCCCTTTAAGGCCCATAGACCACATATTGTTCAGTTGGAGTACGGTGACCTTTATGACAACTCTCAGTTCATTCGACTCCACTTTTTGGTGTAACTGGTATGTTTTCCAGTTTCGTCAGCAGTCCCTCAGTCTCCTCTCCACACTTTTACACAACCATCATCACGGCACTGTCATCACTGAGCCTGTGCAAGCTGCTCCCTGCGCTCCGAACTGCAAAAGAACCTCAGTTTCCGTGGCAACAGTCTCACTTCCACAGACATTGCCTCATATTCCTCATTGTCAATGTCATAAAAGCCAGCGCCCTCCTGTGGACAGGAAAAGAAAAGTAATAGATGATTGGATGATTACAAAGATATCAGTTTTCTGAAAACCTTTCCAAAAAATATACTGACCTCTGGGAGATTGAGACTGGCAGCACTGGCTTCTATCTGCAAAGCATTTTCTATGGACTCCATTGGGTTTAATGCTTTCTTAGTTCTGTAGGACATAAATTATTATTTTATACACAAAATCCTAGAAAAGTTCTACTGGCAAACTGCATTGACAGGATAATTCTGTCATTAATTACTCACTCTCATGTCATTCCAAACCCGTAAGACCTTCTTTTGATGAAATCCTAGAGCTGACATGATGAATCCTGACACTGAACGTGTCAGTTGCATTGCTGTCTATGGAGGGTCAGAAAGCTCTCAGATTTCATCAAAAACATCTTCACTTGTGTTCCGAAGATGAACGAAGGTCTTACGGGTTTGGAACGACATGAGAGTGAGTAATAAATGACAGAATTTTCATTCTGAACAATTTATCTAAGTTTAGTATTCATTTTCATTTCACAAGCAGTCTTGTGAACGACACTCACCCCTCAGTGATGAACTGACCAACTGTGAGGGAGTCTGGGTCCACAGTTATCACCATAGAATCATCTTCACGCTGAAAACAGTAGAAAGTACCAATCAGGACAAAACTGCATTTACATTTACAAACATTTCCATTAAGAACAACTATTATGTCAGTACTCACTCTCTTGACAGGATTCTTATTGTGTGTGCTAACTGTAAGCTCTGATGTGGAAATGTCTTTGCTTTCCCATCGCTCTGGCTCAGGCTCTTTCGGTGGTTCTACCAAAAGAAAAGGTATTAAACTGTTAGACATCTATTAGTCTCAGCCTCGGACGTCACACTTATGGACCGCTGGCTAAACGCCTGTTTTTTTTTTCCCATTTAGTACTGCCCTTCAGAAGCTACAGAAAATATTTTCTTGTTTCCCAAATGACAAAATAAGTTAAATTTACCCTGATCTTCAAATTCAGTGTTCTTAATGCATCATTTTTCCTTCTGGAGCATCAGTGAGCGTTTGAACCTTCTGTAACAATTGCATATGAGTGCAATATTCACATATGATGTGAAAAGATGGCTCTCAAAATCCGTCTAGAGATCTGGCTACGTGAAACTAAACATCCACAAATACACAAGTCTTGCCCTGGTTTATTGCTAAAAGCTATATTCTATATAAATAAATACTTGTAAAAGTGATAAAATACCTTGTATAGGAGGGTTCCAATAGTTCTTGAGTCTGCGGCAGATGCGATAGAAGAGGCTTGGCCTGGGTGGTATTTCAGTGGGAAGGTCAGGTGGACGAGGTACAGGAGCCAGATAGGAGAGGGAGGCTTGGTGAGTCTGTGGCCATTGCTGTAGGAGAGAAGATAATGTGATCTCAATATCAACTCATATGAAGGCCTCAATATATGATGGTACTGAACTATTAATGTCAATGAAAGACTCCTTTATATACAATGCAAAGAGCTGCACTCACCTTAAGGCTACTAAACCAATGTGCTGCTCTCGTTTTCAAGGGGCCAAGGTACCAATATCTTAAAGACAAAGAGAAATTCACATTTGAAATACACAATTGCATTTTGTATTTATCCTGTGAATAAAAAAAATATCCGTACTTGCTAATAGAAGTAGCGACGTCTCTGAAGGCACCCCAACGTAAGCTTAAAAGAGCAAACACTGGCTGCTCCTTCTCACTCTAAAAACAGAAATTAAAATCAACTCTGTGTCAAAGAATAAAATGTACACTACCAGGCAAAAGTTTTTGAACAGTAAGATTTTTTTAATGTTTTTAAAATAAGTTTCTTCTGCT
The DNA here is from genome assembly GCF_022985175.1 of Labeo rohita. NCBI lineage: Eukaryota > Metazoa > Chordata > Actinopteri > Cypriniformes > Cyprinidae > Labeo > Labeo rohita. Next base: position 12,971,807 of record NC_066886.1, on the reverse strand, counting down.
CACCAAGCCTGCATTTATTTAATCCAAAATACAGCAAAAGCAGTAATATTGTGAGATATTTTTTTACAATTTAAAATAACTAATTTCTATTCGAATATATTTTAAAATATAATTTATTCCTTTGATCAAAGCTAAATTTTCAGCATCATTACTCCAGTCTTCAGTGTCACATGATCCTTCAGAAATCATTCTAATATGCTGATTTCTGTTCAAAAAAACACTTATTATTGTTGTTATTATTATTATTATTATTATCAATATTTAAAACTGTTGAGTACATTTTTTTTTTCAGGATTCTTTTTTCAGATCCAAAGATCAGCATTTATCTGAAATAAAAAGCTTTTGTAACATTTTACACCATACCCTTCAAAAGCTTGGAGTCAGTATAATTTATTTTTTTATTTATTGTTTTTTGAATGTTACTGTTTTCACTGCACTTAGGATCAAATAAAAATCCAGGTTTGGTGAGCAGAAGAGACTTCTTTAAAAAACATTACAAATCTTACTGTTCAGAAACTTTTGACTGGTAGTGCAGATGTCAAATCTTAATGAGTTCTCTTTCAAAATGCTCATCAAATTTACTTTTATCTGCAGAACATCCAGTGGAACTGTTTCTCCTTTCAGTATTGACAGGGTTGCTGAAGTAATGTGCCTGAAAAACCAGAAAAAAATAATTACATCTGAACACAACACACATTACTACATTTCTATATTAAAAGTGACGTCATGAAACTTACTGTACTTTGTTGTCAGAAATCAGATGCAAACTCTGACTCAGAGAGTTACTGGAACCCAAAGGAATGAAACCGATTGGTATTTTACTGAAGGTCTCCTGTGGTTACAGTAGTTTAAATTCAGAAAACATTGGAATGTGCAAAATAACCAGCATACATAAAACAGATTTATTACTAGTAAGTACCTCATCAGCTCTGCGCAGTAGGCCAGTTATCACCTGTGCGAAATATGACGTATGAAAACATTTTAATATGCACAAGTTGTCAAACATATTTTTTTAAAAATCCCATTCTATGAAGATACTTTTGTACCTCCTGTAATGTCCCATCACCGCCAGCAATGATTAGCATGTCTGTCTGATCCATTAATTCCATGAGCTTTTTTGCCTGGCCTTCATAATCCGTCTGTTACAGGGAAAACAGCATTTAGTACATACAAAAAAACACCTGCACCAAAGAACCCTTAGTACTTCAAATTAATAACGAATAATACCTTTACAATTTTGACCTCCATACCAGCCAAGTGTAAAATAGGAGCTGCGTTCTTCTCAAACAACTGATTAGCCTTTCTGCAGAGAAAATGTAACTATGAGAACATAAACTCACATAGCTAACAAACTGATTTATGGCACAGTGAGGACCATGTGCATAATCATACCCTCTACAAGCAGCAGGATTCAGAATGACTGTAGCTTTCTTCAAATGCTCCTGAGGCCCAATTAACTGATGACCAAATGCCTGAAAATCACACACAATATATTTAACAGTAATGAACCTTAAATAAATGGGTCTCGGGGTTATTAAAGTGTACTAAAACTGTTAAAGACTGAAAAAAAATGTTATTTTCAAACTAAACGTTTCTTACCCTGGCCTCTATACATGCTTCCCGTCGCAGCACATTATCACTGTGAAAAAAAAGTACTAGAATTAATAAGCACAGCAAATGAGTTGACAGACAGACAGATAGATAGACAGATATGTGATAACACAAACCAGTGCTTTCCATACAGCCAGTGTCCTCCATATGACACCACACACACAGCAAATGTGGACTTTTTCCAGTGATTTCTCAACGTCCGAAACACTTTCACTACCCGAGCCATTATTCTATGTTAATGTATATAAACTGTCTTTTTTGATATCCCAATGAAGGTACACTGTTGCACCCAAAACTCAACAATGTGTGCTCATCTTCACCGTTGACATTCCACCGTTCCCTGAAAGCATGACCGGTGCAACAACAATATTCCTCCTCCATAGGAATATACGTTCCGCATCAATTTTGTCGTAAAATGTGAATATTTTATACCGTACATTTGCAATAAAAGTTATTTTATATAACTCAAATCACTATGTAATTGTTCTATATTTTAACAGTTTAATACTATTTCTGTTCGTGACGAAATTATTATGCCTGGATCGTCTGTACAGAGTGGGATTGAATTTAGAGACGGACCGATTCCAGTGCATGCGCTGTAATATATAAACAGACATGACAGCTCCATATACACTTCTGCCAGTTAACACAGTTGTTATTTTTTACGTTATAAACATTTGAATGTTTATTATATAAGTTGTAAATAACTAGAGGACGTGTCAAGCGTATCCTTTTAGATCAGTCGAGTTGATTTGACAGCTATGGAGGTTGAAAACTTCGTTTCTAAGACTCTTGAGCTCCTGCAAGAAGAGAGAGAAGCAGAATTGGAAGAAACACGGTATTTCTCCTCTCTGTTCTACACTTGTTTTACATTTTTCTTCATTTTCATTGCCCAAATGTATTCAACTATGAATAACTTCTTGGTTAAATATTGTTTTGTCAGAGCATGGCAAGAGAATTTATCTCCCAAGAATTTGCAGCACAAAGGAGTGTATCTGCTGAAACTTCAGATCGCAAGTCAGCGTACTGGCATGTATGGCAGACTTCTGGTCGTTTTTGAACCCAGGAAATGTATAGGACCCTCAATTCTGCCTAGCAACACCTTTGGACCTGGTGAGACATTCTTGATTTCATAATGAAGCCTCTGACCAGTGAGCCACTTTTTAACTCAAATGTGACCCTGGACCACAAAACCAGTCATAAGGGTTAATTTTACAAAATTGAGATTTATACACAATCTGAAAGCTGGATAAATAAGCTTTCCAGTGATGTATGGTTTGTTGGGATAGGACAATATGTGGCCGAGATACAACTATTTGAATAGCTGGAATCTGAGGGTGCAAAAAAATCAAAACATTGAGAAAATCGCCTTTAAAGTTGTCCAAATAAAGTTCTTAGCAATGCATATTACTAATCAAAAACTACGTTTTGATACATTTACAGTAGAAGTTTTACTAAATATCTTCATAGAACATGATCTTTACTTAATTTCCTAATGTTTTTTGGCATAAAAGAAAAATCTATAATGTTGACCCATACAATGTATTTTTGGCTACTGCTACAAATATATCCCAGCGACTTAAGAGTGGTTTTGTGGTCCAGGGTCACAAATATTATTTACTATTATTTCACTGTAAAAAAAACAAAAAAAAAAACACAAGTCAACTTGTTGAGTCAACTTAAAATAATTTGTTACTCTGTTGTTACCCTGTCACTTAGTAAAACTTAACATTTCAAGTTGACTAAACTTTTTTTTTTGAGTTGACTTAACCTAAAATTTTAAGGCAGCCAGGTAACATTATTTTAAGTTGACTCAAAAAATTGTTTATTTATACTGTTACTCTCTTTTGTATTCTGTTTATAGGTGATATTATAGGTTTGTATCAGTCAGAGGGTCAAGGTCAGCCATCTCAGCTGGGTTCAGGTGTGGTGACACGTGTGACTCAAGCGTCACTGACGGTGGCATTTGATGAGACACAAGATGGTATGAACTTGGACAGAGATGGACTTTACAATCTAATGAAGCTGGCAAATGATGTGACCTACAGGAGACTGTCAAGGTATTAGTTTGGCTAGTATCAATAAATATTAGTTTTTTTCTCAACAAAATCTATAAAAAGCTCTTAATTTTTAGAGCTATAAAATTATCTTGATGAAATATACTGTACATGCACAGGTTTATTTATTTAGTTATGTTTTTGCACATGTAATTGTGTGAATGAAATTGTTGCATTTGTTATGTATCTCCTTCTTGCAGTGCCTTAAAGTCTTTAAATGGATACGGCAGTGGTCCTGCATCTCACCTGATCAGTGTCCTCTTTGGTTACTCAGAACCAGGGATATTATCACATCAGCGTAAGCAAATACAAGGAGTGGCATGCGAAAGGATCTTACATACAGCATTGTACATTTTAAAGATTGTAAACACCCTAGTACAGTGGTCTGTTTGTGTTTCTTTTATTGCAGATGCACTGGAATTTAGCAACACTGGGTTAGATAATTCTCAGAAAGAGGCTGTGTGCTTTGCATTATCTCAAAAAGATGTTGCAATCATACATGGGCCACCAGGAACTGGCAAAACCACTACAGTTGTTGAAGTAATCCTGCAGGCAGTAAAACAGGAACAGAAGGTGAGCAAGATAACTCTTAATTTGGATTATTATAGAATTATAGATGCAGTATTGTAGTAAACATCTAGGTAAATGTTAACAGGTCCTTTGCTGTGCTCCTTCCAATGTGGCTGTTGATAACTTGGTGGAGCGCCTGGCAAAGAGCAAGGTCAAGGTTTTAAGATTGGGTCACCCAGCCCGTCTGCTCGAGTCGATTCAGAAGCACTCCCTGGATGCCGTCCTTGCACACAGTGACAACACCAACATCATTTCTGATATTCGCAAGGACATGGACAAAGCTTTAGTAAGATTTTTTTGTCATAATTGTTTTGAGCTAAGTGGTACAAAAAGTGTTTCAGCCACACTTAAAATTGAATGGCATTGCTTTAGATAGACAATTTATTTTAAAGAACATTATCACAAGCATTTTTTTCAAGTAAAACATAACAAAAATGTGGCTTTACCCTGTAAAAACAGACATATAAATTATTATTTCAAAAATCAATTTGTTTGGAAATGGAACGGTTTATTGAAGCTTTAGACATTTATATTTACATTTAGACATTTAGCAGATGCTTTTATCCAAAGCGACTTACAAAAAAGGACAGTGGAAGCAATCAAAATCAGTTAGCCTAAAACAGTACACGTAGCAAGTTTTTTTTTTAATTATATAATAAATAAAAAGAAAACAGAATAAAACAACAAAAAGCAAGCTAGTGTTAATTCTATAATAAACAAAGAGAAAAAAATAGAATACAAAAGGAACAGATAAGCTAGTGTTAGCTTAGTTTTTTTTTTTAATGAAAACAAGTAGTAAGTAAATGAGTATAAGTCTAAAAGGGCAAATTTTTAAAAAATTAAAGAACAGAATTTGAATAGCGAGTGCTACAGTTATAGGGTCAAATAAAGATTGAAGAAATGAAAATCTAGACAAAAAAAAAGTTTTTGTTTTTGTTAAGTATCATATTTGATGCATCAGATTTTATGATTCATATAGTATGATATTATGGAGTTTTTCGCAGTTGCAGTTGCTGATATTTATATGGCCAAAGAAGTAAGATGAAATATTGGTAGGTTGTAATGCAAATCTTTACAATATCTTTATAAAAGTAAAACAGACTACTTACATAAAATGCATATACATATCAGTTGTCACTCTACAGCTGCCAACAATGTCTTAGAAAGATTATATTTACAGTGAATGCTTGGTTTAATGATCAAAGCTCTATAATTTTAATTGTAGTGAGCAAAACATGCAATACAATGATGATTGAGAGCATTTAGCATGATTTTACTAAAAGTGATGTATGGATAATAAAGTTAAGATAAGTTGCTTCAGTTCAATAAATGTTAATCTTGAAATATCACCAACAATATGAAATAAATGTAAAAAAATCAGTAATTTCAAAGCAAAGGTATATGTGTACCACCACCAGAAGTGGGCCGTTTTACGATTATACTAAAAAGGTCTTTTACTTGCTAAAAAAGTATGACATATCAATCAGGTATGATCATATCAAGGTGGTATGGAAGATTAGGTACGATAGGTTTATGAGGAAAGTTTTGACTGTGAATGATTTATAGAACTTATACATTTGGATATCAAATATGATTTAAAAAAATGTCAATGCACTGACAGAATGAAATGAAGAAGGCTCGAGACAAAGGCCAACGGAGCAATCTGAGACGGGAAATCGGGGAACTGCGGCGAGAGCTGAGGACCAGGGAGGAAACTGCTATCACTCAGATCCTGAAAAGAGCCGATGTTATTCTAGCAACTAACACTGGTAAGTAAACCTTTCTTAGCAGTCATCAATTTTATCACGGGATATGTTTGTTTGTTTATGCCTGATTTAAACTCCAATATGATTGATTTGTGTAATACAGGAGCCTCTGATGATGGTCCTCTCAAACATCTTCCTAATGATCATTTTGACCTGGTGGTGATAGATGAGTGTGCTCAGGCTCTAGAGAGCAGCTGTTGGATCGCTCTGCTCAAAGCACGCAAGTGCATACTGGCTGGGGATTACAAACAGCTGCCACCCACAATCAAATCACAGAGGTAAAAGGAATGCATTTTACAGTGAATTATTGGGTTTATAGTATGTATTCTTGATGAGTTCTTAATATTTTCTTTTCATGATATAACTATTTATATACTTTTTTATGTTAATGTTTTTTATTACATAAATTCCATGAATGTTTAGCTGAAATGTACTCTCATAATAAATGTTATTTATATCTTTCACAGTGCTGCATCTAAAGGCCTGTCTGTCAGCTTAATGGAGAGGCTGATAACGAAATACGGCAACTCAGTGGTTCGAATGTTGACCACTCAGTACCGTATGAACAGTGCCATCATGCAGTGGGCTTCAGAGCAGATGTATGAAGGCAAACTGATCGCACACTCTTCAGTGGAGAAACACCTGCTTAGGTATGTAATATAAAATATGTTAAATATTTTAGTTTTGCTATGTTGGCCATGTACAGTGTTTGAGGGGGATTCTATTTTTAAATTGATTGTATTTTAAAGAGATCATCGGATGCTCATTGTCAAGAAGTTGATATGATTTTTTAGGGTCTTAATGAAAAGTATAACATACTTTGGTTAAAATTTCTCAATGGTAGTGTAAAACAACACCCTTTTTACCTTGTCAAAAACAGCCCTGTTCACAGTGAGCCGTTTATGTGCATGTCCCTTTAAATGCTAATGATCTCTGCTCACCCTGCCCCTCTCTTCTGTGGGGTGACGAGTAGTTCTGTAAGAGACTGTAAACTTTAGCCGCATTTAGCCACGGAACTTGTTAACTAGCACATTATTCGTAAAGGCGATTTGCAAAGATTCCTAAAAAAAAAACCCTTATACTCACTTCTTCTGTAGGTGATCTCAAATGATTTGCGTGAACATAGACGCCTTTTGATAGATCGGGGGCGCTCTCCCTTCAAAAAAAAAAAATCCACTGTCTGGAGTAAATGACGACTGCTATGTTCATTATTACATCCATCAACAGAACACCTCAATCGCTTAGGAGACATTCTTGTCTTCCCCTGCTCCGGGGAGGGACACTGCCAAGAATTTCAGAACAGCCTGATCTGAGAAAATTATTATTATTATTGGGGATTTAAAGCACTGGGTGGATTTTTATCATTATAGGGTGGTTGTGTACACACACTGCCAACACACATTTATGTTCAAACAAAATGTTAACAAGTGACCATTGCATCTGATAACCCTTTTAAAGGATAGGTTATAATAGCTTTATTAAAAGAAGTTTTTATGTATCTTTACTTTTTCCTATTTTTTAAGAGTAGCAGAATTTTCTTATGGTCACCCACCAAGTGTTTTAGCTTTCGCTTCGTAGTAAATTACAAATCAGGAAAGGACTTCGAGCCGGAATTCGAACTCGGGACGTCCCATAGCACAACGGCATTATATGTCAAAAGAACACGACAAGAAAAAAATATGACAAAAAAATTACATTTTTTATTCAAAGCATTTTTATTTTCTGTTGACCAAAGAGACCTGAAAAAATGTATCACAGTTTCCACAAAAATATTCATCATTGATAATAATAAGAAATGTTTTTTGAGCAGCAAATCGGCATATTAGAATGATTTCTGAAGGATCATGACACTGACAACTGGAGTAATTGTTGCTGAAAAAGCAGCTTTGCAATCACAGGAATAAATTAGATTTTATTGTGATATTTCACAATATTTACTATATTTTTGATCATATAGAAGCATCCATGATCAACATAACAGACTTCTTTTAAAATCTTACCTTTCCCAAACTTTGGAACGGTAGTGTATATTTCAAGTTTGCTAGCAACTTCTATATATAGAGGACTATAAATATAAAGATAACTGATTGCATTTTAAACAGAGACCTGGCTGGTGTCGCTGATGTTGAAGAAACTAGAATTCCCCTTCTGCTTATTGACACTGCAGGCTGTGGCCTGAATGAGATGGAGGACACAGACGAGCAGTCCAAAGGAAATCAAGGTTGATATCAGCTCCAAATGCAATTGTAGTGCTTGATTAAGCTATAAAATGCCTTCTGAATGTTGTTTTTGTTCTCTACTACTACACAGGAGAGGTAGACATTGTGGCTCTTCATATAAAGGCGCTTACCGAGGCTGGAGTTCAAGTCAAAGACATTGCGATTATCGCACCCTATAATCTCCAGGTGAGGCATTTTTCAAAGAACATGTTTTATATAAGCCTGTAAAGCAATGTCTTCACTGCTGTGATTTTGTCTGTTTAAGGTGGATCTTTTGAGACAGAAACTGTCCCATAAATACGCAGAGCTGGAGATCAAGTCTGTTGATGGCTTCCAGGGCAGAGAGAAGGAGGCAGTGGTGTTGTCATTGGTCAGATCCAACAGGAAAGGTATGCCGGAGTTTGTGCTTTTAGTCTTAAATATACATTTTTGTCATCATTTGTTCATGTTATCTCACATGTACTCCAAAGGTGAGGTTGGATTTCTTGCTGAAGACAGAAGAATCAATGTGGCTGTGACTCGTGCCAGACGCCAGATTGTGGTAGTGTGTGATTCTCAGACTGTTCGAAACCATGACTTCCTCAAATCCCTAGTGGACTATATGTCTGAACACGGAGAAATTCGCACTGCCTTTGAGTATCTGGAAGACTGTGTGCCACAGAATTACATACGTGATGAAAAGGACAAACAGACCAACAGCAAAGACGCTGCTTCTACAAAACAGAAGCCCAAGAACCAAGGCAAGAAGACAGAACAAGAACAGAAGAAAAGTGCAAACAACAAAAGTAAAGGAGTGAATCTGTCCAGTGTTCAGCCTGACCAACATAAAAACACCAGTTCACACCATTCTAAAACCCAAGATGCTGAACAGACACAAAACAGGAGAAAAGAAATAAAGGACCAACTTCTGGACTTTCTGAAAGACCCAAACAAGACAGAGCTGCAGTTTCCTTCCACACTAAATTCTCACGAGCGTCTGCTGGTCCATGAGGTCTCTGAAGAAATGGGACTGAGGCATGAAAGCCAAGGACAAGGGAAACACCGTCGCATCACTGTGTCCCGGCCATTATCAGTACCTGAAACGTCAGTGGAGCCTGAACAACCAGACGTGACTGCACATACAGCAGCGAAGCTGCAAGAAGAGTTACAAAAAGGACCTTCGCAGCCAGCTGTTGATCTGAAAAGCTTACATTTGGAACGAATGCGCCGGGAGCAGGAGAAACGAGAGGAGAAAAAGCAGCAAAAACAACAAAGTCTGAGACAGGAACCGGATCACAATACTAGTAAAAGCCAGTCTGTTAAGAAACCCAAAGGAACTTCCAAAGGTTTGTGATCTGTGTCCTAATTTCTGAGTTGTTTCAATACTCTGTTAGACATTATAGGCAATATGTGTTTCTTTCATAGGAAACACTAAGATAAAAGCAGGAGCCACAGATATAGCTGCAGCTGCCATGCCAGATGATGATTTTGATGCTCTCATCAATGCTGTGGTTAAAGCCGATAGCGTTTGTGGTTTTGTGAAGTGCAAAGCCAGCGTCCAGACACTAGGCCAACTCTGCCTCTATTGTAACAGACAGTACTGTCTGAGTCACCATATACCTGAGGTAACTTCCTTTTTATCTTACATTAAAGGGTTCATATCATAAAGAACCAAATTTTACTTTATCTTTTGAAATAAGTGTAATTTGTAAACAGACTGTAACTTTCAGAATCAGAACTTGAACTTTGTTTCCAGTCTAAACTGACCTTTATTGAATCCAGTGTTATTTAGTACTCAGAAACATGGCCTTTACAGTCAAATTCTTTTTAACAATGGTACTAGTCATTTCAAGTGCTTTTTCTCATTTCACAAGCAAAAAGAGTGTTGAGATTAGTCTTAAAGGGATAGTTCACGCACAAATGAAAATTCTGTCATTAAAGGAGAAGTTCACTTCCAGAAAAAATATTTACAGATAATTTACTCAACCCCTTGTCATCCAAGATGTTCATGTCTTTCTTTCTTCAGTTTTTGAGGAAAACATTTTAGGATTTTTGTCCATATAGTAGACTTCTATGGTGCCCCCGAGTTTGAACTTCCAAAATGCAGTTTAAATGCAGCTTCAAAGGGCTCTAAATGAACCCAGCCAAGGAAGAAGGGTCTTTTCTGGCAAAACGATCAGTTTCGAAACGATCAGTGTAGTCCGGGCCAGCAGTTAGGGTAGATTGAAAAACTCCCATCTCATTTTCTCTTCCAACTTCAAATTCGTCCTATATCTCTGCAGACGTATGTGCAAAAAAAGATCAAACACCCTTTACAAAAAAAGGTAAAACGGCAATGTAGGACGATTTTGAAGTTGGAGAAGAAAATGAGATGGGAGTTTTTCGACCTGCCCTAACTATATTGACCTGATTACACAGAGTACCCATGCACGTCGAAGAGCTAGAAAAGATGAGTATTGAGGTTAAAAAGTATATAAGTTGTAATTTGTTTTAGAAAACAACTGATTGTTTTGCTAGATAAGACCCTTCTTTCTTGGCTGGGATCATTTAGAGCCTTTTGAAGCTGCATTTAAACTGCATTTTGGAAGTTCAAACTCACGGGCACCATAGAAGTCCACTATATGGAAAACACTTCTGAAATGCTTTCTTCAAGAAACATCATTTCTTTATGACTAAAGAAAGAAAGACATGAACATCTTGGATGACAAGGATGTGAGTAAATTATCTGTAAATGTTTGTTCTGAAAGTGAACTTTGCTTATAGTTACTCACCCTCATATTGTTCTAAACCCTTAAGACCTTCGTTCATCTTCGGAGCACAATTAAGATATTTTTGATGAAATCCAAGATCTTTCTGACCCTGCATAGACAGCAACACAACTATGTTTAAGGCCCAAAAAGGTAGTAAAAAGTCATTATTTTAGTTTTCTTTGCACACAAAAAGTATTCTTGTAGCTTCATAAAATTAAAGTTGAACCACTGATGTCACATGTCCTTACTACCTTGAACGTGGTAGTTGTGTAGCTGTCTATGCAGGGTCAGAAAGATCTCAGATTTCATTAAAAATATCTTAACTTGTGTTCTGAAGATGAACAAAGGTCTTACGGGTTTGGAACAACATGAGGATGAGTAATTAATGACAGAATGTGCGATTATCTTTAAAACATGTAAAACATTTATACTAAAGACATTTTGATGCAGAATGCGTTTGAAATAAAATATTGTCTTTTTTAGGTGCACGGATGTGGAGACAAGGCAAAAGCACAAGCTAGAATGAGGATAAGTAAAGAAGGAGTGCTTTACGCAGGAAGTGGACAGAAGGACAAATCAATGGATCCAAACAAAAAAGCATATCTGCAGAGAAAACTAGACTCTAAACTCAAAGACATGGCATCTCAGAGAAAAACTAAAACTAAAGACAAAGAGAACTGACATTCTAGGAGACACTAGATCAATCTCATGTTGTGTGATATAAATGTGATGGTTATTTAATTGATAATATGTATAGAATTATAAATTTCTGTGCTTTAATTTTGAGCTGCACAAACATTTATGAGCCACATAAGGCTGAGAACAGCTGCTATTTATTACAGATCCACAATGGCATGGTTCATTGGCAAGCAAATCACAAAGACCATCCATGTTTTATTACTCCCGACTGGCACTGTGACTGAAAAGTGGGTTTCTGAATGTCTCGGGCTGTGCTTAAAATACCCACCCTAATTCTAGTCTGAAATCCCTTTACAAGATTTATGTCTTGCAGAATTATTGTTGGGAGCTTAAGTAGTTGCTCCACTGTGTCTCTTAGTGATTGATGCATTGATTATTAATGTCATAAGTAATCTCCCAGTTAGCTCATAAAACTCTGAAGTGCACAGGCAGAACTGAGCTTTGGCTTGGGTCCATTTAATACTGGATTTTATATATTTAGTCTACATACTGCAAGTGCTCATGTAGCTTGGTATATCTGTCCACAAGAGGACATTAGAGACTCAGGTGGCATTGTGAGCTCTGTGGATGCAGTTAGTGGAAGATTTGCACGGTGAACACATTAGAAAGAGTACTTCTGGTGACAATGTTTCTGATAGCCAGAAATCGTATGACAAAATATTGTGTGCAACAGCTTTTGAGAGTTCGGTCTTTGCAAAGTGCTTTCAAATTTTCCTTCAAGCTACTTATGTGTCACTGAATACTACATTAAAAACATAAATGTTTGATCAGATTTGTTTGTGCAGTGCACAGTTGTTAATGGATTTTAAAATGTTATCTAAAGATCATTTATAATTAATGAATTTTTCAATTTGAGAACATGGTCTGATTGAAACATCTGAGCTAACAGAACTGCAATATTTGTAATACTGTAAGTACAGTAGTAGTAGTTTTCTTTGGCTGTCCTATGTGACTTCCAGATGACTCAGGTAGATGATACTCTGCGCTAGAAATGCTTAGGCCTAAAATAGCTCTGCAATGTTCTGAATCAGGAATAACCATTTGGCTCAAGTAAATAGTTACAAAATGGAAATATCCTTAAAGAAATATGAAACAAGCTGTGGATTTGCTTTTTGTATGATCACTGTTTCACACAGCAGTGACGTAGTTCATTAATGAATAGAACAGCTGAATTTCAACTAAAGTTTAATGTTTTTTTTTAAAAGTTTAATGCAATTATGGATAAACAGAGCACAACTGAAATCAGTCAAAAGTTTTTGAACAGTAAGATTTTTAATGTTTTTTTTTTTTAAAGAAGTCTCTTCTGCTCACCAAGCCTGCATTTATTTGATTTAAAGTTCAGCAAAAACAGTAAAACTTTTAAATATTTTTACCATTTAAAATAACTGTTTTCTATTTAAATATATTTTAATTATATGTAATTTATTCCTGTGATTTCAAAGCTGAATTTTTAGCATCATTACTCCAGTCTTGTGTCACATGATCCTTCAGAAATCATTCTAATATTCAGATTTGCTGCTCAAACACATGTATTAGCATGTTGAAAACAGCCAAGTAGAATTGTTCAGGTTTCTTTGATGAACAGAAAGTTCAGAAGAACAGCATTTATCTGAAATAAAAAAATTATAAATGTCTTTATCATCACTTTTGATCAATTTAAATCATCCTTGCTAAATAACAGTATTATTTTCTGTTATTTCTTTTTTTTTCTTATAAAAAATTATAATGATTTTTAGCTTTTTAATTGTAAAGTGTATAATGTTGATGAAAAATGCTGATCTTTGGATCTTTCTATTCATCAAAGAATCCTGAAAAAATGTACTCAACTGTTTTAAATATTGATAATAATAGTGAAAAATGTTTTTTTGAACAGCAAATCAGCATATTAGAATAATTTCCTAAGGATCATGTGACAGTGAAGACTGGAGTAATGGATGCTGAAATTTTTGTTCTGATCACAGGAATAAATTACATTTTAAAATATATTTAAATAGAAAGCAGTTATTTTAAATAGTAAAAATATTTCACTATATTACTGCTTTTGCTGTATTTTGGATCAAATAAATGCAATATATGCAAGCCCGGATTAACCATACGGGCAACTGGGCAATTGCCCAGGGGCCCACGACATCTAAAGGGCCCAGGACAGCAAGGGCACGAGCAAAATACTATATCTGTAATCTCCCGCTTTATATTTAACAAACTGTCCATCCGGGCTTTTGCGCTGCACAGAGATATGCTGAGCTGCCTATGACTTTGAACGTGAGTTGAGAGCGGTTGAGAGTCAGTCTCATGCGGACTGACCAATGAAGAGAGGGCCTCAAGTTAAGACCCTCTCCTCATTGGTCAGTCCGCATGAGGTGGGTCAAAGCTTACGCCGAGCCCGAGCGCGTTACGTGACGTCAGGCGTTGCTACAACAGAAAAAAAAAAAAAAATCAGACACAATGGAGAAGCTAAGTGGGAGCGCGAAGCGAAAATTAAAAAAGGAAAAGGACATCAGAAACGCTGAAAATTTAAAGTATATACCTATATACTCAAATTCAAACATGCACTTCCTCATTATTTAGGACTAAAGTTGTGTGTTTTGCCAGATTATACAGCATTTATTTTATCTTGTCTTCTTCAGAGAAATTGTTTTGTGTATTTAGTATTGTGTAGTGTATTTATGTAGCACTAAAATGTTTAACTGGTTAATTGTGCTATAACATGTTGTTGTTCTATTTTAAAACAAGTTAAATGAGCTTAGGATCAAAATGTTTATGATCAAATAGTGATACTGCATTTTATTTTTTTATTTTTTCCTTGAGGTGCCAGCTTTATGAAAATGCTGTAAATTGATGTGGAGGGATAACTGGCAGATTTCAAATTGTTTGTGTTGGACTAATAACTTGATTGCCTTGTCTTCTGTGATAGCTCTATCAATTCCATACATTTCTATTGGGAATAAGTGTTGTTAAATAAACGATGGTTTGAAAGTGGTTGCTTATCTATTCATTTTTTGTGAAAATGGAGGATACTTCCCTCCCTCTCAATATAGTGGGTCAATTTTACCAGATTATACACAGATGCTGATGTGTTTTGTTTTCATAGCATCATATGTGAGTGAATGTCTTTGATAGGGGACATAGTAGTGCATTTGTAGTTCTATGAGCATTTAAATATTTGTAAATCAAAATATGATGACAGTTAGGATTTGAAGTATTGAGTATATTTACTGTATATTACAGTAATATATTCTATATATGACCATATTATGGTGATCCTGGGGTCGTGATGATGGGGCCCTTGGATATTGTTGCCCAGGGTACAACAAAGTGTTAATCTGGCCCTGAATATATGTATTTAAAAAACATTACAAATCTGACTGGTAGTGTTACTTTAAGGTCTGAGTAAGAATAAACAAATAACAAACTCACACGTAACAATGTAAATATAAACATAATTTATACTTATTTAAGATAATGGTTTCAAAAATGCTCTATTACAGAAATGGGAAGTTAATGATAATCACCTTTGAAAATAATTCTGAATTTAAAGTCTAGATGCAAATAAATGTCACTTTTTTGCCTTTGATTTTTGGTGAAATATGACCTGCACATATTTGTTTAAAATTCACCCACAAATGAATGTTTTATAGTTGCATGTTTAAATTAATGTACTGTATTATGGACATCTTAAAGTGCACAGATTCTAAGTATGCTTCCCTCCTTTATCCCAGTGGAAAAATAAGGAAAGATTCTCTCAGTAAACTTATCTTTAAACGAATAAATACTGCTACCATCTGCAGAGTCAGAAAAGGAAACCTTTCCTTTATCATAGTCCAGTTCAACTGTGATTATCTGTGGGGGTTTTTTCAGGGTCAGTCGTGTACGGGGAGAGGTCTGAGCCCAGTAGGATTCCTCATTGTTTGAAATGACCCAGAAACCCTCCCTCGGGTTGAGAAAAACTGCAGTCTTTCTGTTTATGGACTCTCGTGCCACCCCAATGTACCACTCTCTGCTTTGTGCCACCTCTACATACCAGCGCTGTTTTCCTGAATTTAAGCCGTTAGCAGCGAGCACTGCCATACGGCTTGTGCAGCGTTCCGGGTTATCAGGAAGCTGCTGTTTTTTCCCATAGATGACAGTGGTGAGTTCATCTTTGATGATCAAGTTAGGGTGTGCTGTGTTTGGATCTAAACTGACAGAGCCTGAAAAGAAAACAAAGCCTCTCAAAACTCCTCTTGTGATTTTGCACAGGCCTAGGCAGTGTAGTAATTACTAATTAGTTTAGCAGATTCTCAATCAAAGATTTACAGAAGAAACTGTAAGTAATCTGATTATTTATGATATTTACGCATTCAAACACTGTGAAACACATCTTGGGATGTCAAGTTTAAATACACGACAATGCAAATGAGATTTGTGAGCTATAACGCAATATTACATGATATTACTTTCAAAATACTTGAAATATCCACTTTCTTCAACGCAGAAGTAAGCCTATGGGTGAGACTTCCGCTTCATGAGCCGCTATAGAGAAATAACGAGAAGACTAACAACGTGCGGTAAACAGTAAAACTGTTTGCATTACAAACCAGTGTGTTCATAATTAAGATAATACATTGAAATAACATAAGACACACCAATTTGCAATGTCAAGCAGCAAAACGAGCTGTTTTGTACAGCTAAAAATAGCTGGACGAGGATGAGACGGGAAGCCAGATTAATAAAATTTACAAATGGCCACGCTCACTATTACAGGAAGAAACGGGTGGATAGTGCAAAGGTCATATGGACTAGCCCCTGGTCACTAGTTACTTTTGTAAAAAAAAAAAAAAAATCCAGTTAATGCTAATCACCTCATTTTATGCTACATGTAAGAAAAAGATAAAAAGGTAAAAATTACTTGATGTACAATTGTGTACTTACAGTAGTGTACATCTCTTTCCATTCTTTTCCAGACCCCGTGCTTTAATGATCCAAGGTACTGAAGCACATCTATAAGTGCCCTTTTTGGATATTCTGTTTCAGGAGCAGTATAGCTAGTCCTGTAAATAAATGCATCATTTGTTGCTTTTAGTGTGAAAGGAGAAATCTGACAGAACGCTTAAATTAAAACTGTTTACTTTAAAAACCATTGTGTGCAGTACCGTTTTATTGCCTCCTTACATTCCTGTAGGTAGAGAAAATGTAAAGATATTGGTATAATTGTAATTATTTGAACCAAAATGTATTTATTTCAGACAAGACCAAATAAGGAACTACTTAAATATCGTTCAAAAAAAAAAAAAAACATTGTTAAAACAGTCCATGTGACATCTGTGGTTCAACCGTAATTTCATGAATCTATGAGAATAATTTTTGTGTGCAAACAAAAATAACGATTTTATACAATTTTTTCTCTTCCGTGTCAGTATTCGACACACGTTCAAGACAGTACCACAACGCATGTGGTACTCTTGTGAATGTGTTAAAAAGTTCATAAAATGAAGGTTGAACCACTGATGCTAACTATTTTAACAATGTCCTTACCACTTTTCTAGGCCTTGAACATGTCAGCTGCGTTGCTGTCAGGTCAGAAAGCTATTGGATTTCATCAAAAATATCTTAATTTGTGTTCCGAAGATGAATGAAGGTCTTACGGGTTTGAAACGACATGAAGGCGAATAATTAATGACAGAATTTTCATTTTTGGTTCAACTAAAGGCATTTAATGCTTTACCTGTCAATCTTTTGTACACATATCAGTCCAACGGACAGCTTGGAGATTTCATGATTTTGTAAGGTGCAAAATATTAACGATTTCAACAGCGGCTGTTCACACAGAACAGGTGTTTGCCTTTTAAAAAAACGCGAGACAAAGCAAAAAAGAACATTTCCGCATTTCTTAAGTCGTCATAGTTGGGTAAAATCCGAGAGCAGTGAATGGGAGAGTACCACAAATATATTTTTTTGCATTCCCATTTGCTCAAATAGCAAAAGAAAAACTACACGATGCTGTTTTCACGACTTTAAATCAAAGGAAAAAAATTGAGAGAGACTGATATCGGCAGTCAGAAGAGAGAACAATGTCAAATTTACCGTCCCTCCCGTAGACGCAGCATTAGAAACACCCTCTCATAGTGTTAACTAGTTTTTTGTAACGTGATGAAAAAGTGGTATAATACAAAGTATAGTGTTAGAAATGTACATACATATTTTAAAAAATAAAATATTAAAAACTTTAAAGTATTTATAATTTTGATGACCGTTGAAACGCGTCATCACAGGCTTGTGAAAAGGGTCCGTTTACCTTGATACTGCGTAAAACGAGGTGCTCCGCTGCGGCAAGACGCGGCGCATGTTTACACCGAAAAACAGTTTAAAAACCGGGCAGATAAAATGCGTTCTGTGTGAACCAGCTGTTACACAGACGATCGTGATAATGGCATAATTAGACGAAGGAAAACAGGAAGACCAATGAGCTTTTCATCGCTACAATTAGCTGAGGTAAAGTTTCCAACGGTTAACATGGCTCACAGTAACGTTACATTTACGTAAAAACAATGCTTTAAAAGCATATTAACCTTTAGAAATGTCAGATCATCTGCTATTATGATGGGCTCTATGTATTTGATGATGTCAGAGAGCTCTTCAATGCTCTTGTTGACCTCCTCCAGTTTCTCTCTCACCATCACGGTCTTGCTGTCTTTTTCATTTTGAAGTACCATGAATCGAGCTGCCTCCTCCTCCCTCAGGATTGTATGTAACTTTTCATACTCTTGTTTTACTTCTGCAGCCGTTTCGGCAGCTTGTTTCTGTAAATGAAAATTAAAATACATTTGAATTGATAGTCCTCAAAGAAGTTTATGTTGAGGAACTGTATATTAGTTCACCTGTATGTATGTTTCCAGTTCCACCAAGCTCTCCTTTAATTTTTCAAAGGTGGTTAGTTGTTTTTTCAAAGGATTGTACCTAGATGTGAGCTCTTTCTGTGGAGTAAGTGTATATAAAGGTCATTTATATACAAATAACAGAGAACTTAAGATTTTGACAGGTTGTACAGATTCACACACACACCCTAGTTTATATCTACAGAGAGACAGTTGAAGTCAAAAGTTTACATAGGTGCAGGATCATGCAAAATGCATGTTATTTTTTATTTAATACTGACCTGAATAAGATATTTCACATAAAAAGTGTTTACATAATATCCACAAGAGGAAATATTAGTTGAATTTATAAAAATGACCGGGTTCAAAAGTTTACATACACTTGTTTGTTTGTTTAGTGATAGTTGTTAATGAGTCCCTTGTTTGTCCTGAACAGTTAAACTGCCTGCTGTTCTTCAGAAAAATCCTTTAGGTCACAAATTCTTTGGTTTTTCAGCATTTTTGTGTATTTGAACCCTTTCCAACAATGACTGTATGATTTTGAGATCCATCTTTTCACACTGAGGACAACTGAGGGACTCATATGCAACTATTACAGAAGGTTCAAATACACTGATGCCTTAGAAGGCAAAATAATATAATAAAAGCCAGGGGCTGAAAACTTTTTAAATTTGTAGATCAGGGTAAATTTAACTTATTTTGTTTTCTGGGGAACATGTAAGTATCTTGTAGCTTCTGAAGGGCAGTACCAAATGAAAAAATATGATATTTAGGCAAAATAAGAAAAATGTACTCATCCTCATTCCGTTCAAAAGTTTTCACCCCTGGCTCTCAATGCATTGTGTTTCCTTCTGAAGCATCAGTGAGCATTTAAAACTTCTGTAATAGTTGCATATGAGTCCCTCAGTTGTCCTCAGTGTGAAAAGATGGATCTTAAAATCATACAGCCATTGTTGGAAAGGGTTCAAATACACAAAAATGATGAAAAACCAAAGAATCTGTGGGACATGATAGATTTTTCTGAAGAACAGCAGGCAGTTTTAACTGTTCAGGACAAACAAAGAACTCACGAACAATTATCACTAAACTAAGAAACACAGCTGTGGATCATTCAGGTAACAACACAGTATTAAGAATCAAGTGTATGTAAACTTTTGAACAGGATAATTTTTATAAATTTATAAATTATTTTCTCTTGTGGACTATTATGTAAACGTTTTCATGTGAAATATCTTATTCAGGTCAGTACTAAATAAAAAACAACATGTATTTTGTATGATCCGTCTTATTTTGGTAAAATAATTAACATTTTGCAGATTCTGCAAGGTGTGTGTAAAATTTTGACTTCAACTGTATCTGCTCATATCTAACTACAGTTTAAGTTTTCTTACCATTATTTCCGATGCTGCCTCAGTTATTGGGCAGTACTCATGATTTTTGTGACTCCTTGATGACGTGCAAGCAACACAGATAAGTTCTGCATCTTTCCGACAAAAAAGCTTTAATTCCTCGTTGTGTATTGAGCAGCGTTCCACTGATTTTACCATGAACTGCTCCGGCTTCTGTTTGAAGACATCCGTGGCTAACTTTAGAGACAGATTGATTGCAGGCCTGGATGAGCGCTCTGTACGGCGGCACAGAGGACATTGCCGTGTTCCCATACGGTCCCAGTGTCTCAGAATGCAGGTTTTGCAGAAGCTATGTTTGCAACCCAGTATGACGGGGACATCGAAGATCTCACAGCATACAGGACACTGTAAATCCTCCACAGTAAAAAGACTCTCTTCAGCCATCGCTGGTAAAATTGCAAATCCAAAAGCCTTTCTCAGGTGTTTAGAAATCTTCCAAGCTGAAAGTAAAGTGCCGTGCGACTAGAATAGACTGGTTTGACCTGATTTTGAAGCATTTAAAATGATGACTCCTCTTAAAACACGTCAGAAATGTCACTGTGCTACTCTGAGGAGAACATGTATTTTGTTCCAGTGTATGATCAGTCATAGCATGGTTTAATTAAAAAGACATACTTAATCAGAAAACAAGCTGCAAAAAATGTCTTTTATTGAATATTTACTAGAAAAAGTCCATTGAATGTATATTTATACAGGACTATAACAGGACTTCTCTTAATTCAACAATGTATTCAGTCTGACTTCCAGAAGATTCTGCTGCATAAACATGCAAGTATTGTGAGGGACAAATGTGGAGAGGTAGTTATGACCTGTTGACAACCAGGATGTGAAACAGCTTTACACAGCATGCAGTTAGTAAACAGGGAGATCAGCTTAGAATAGAAGGACAAAGTTACTATAAAAATAAAAGTAAGGTAAAAGAGAAATAAATAAGCAGCATTTTTACATATTGCTCCCATATATTAATAAGTTCAACAATTAGAAATCTCCATGTCTTGTTGTTTTATCATTTATTTCTAAAAATATGTCTGATCACATCCAGCATTAAACATTGCAAAACTGTTACATTGCAAATGCTTATGCTTATGCTTGAAAGCTATAACAAAATGTATTATATTTAATAAAATATGTCTTTGGATGTGTTTAATTTGTATTTTATTATTTAGTTATGGAATAATTAAAGTGGCAAAATAGAAAATCCACTTACAAAACATGCGCAAAACCTCAGATTCTATCTGAAGTCCTTACAAAGTAAAATTATGAGAAATCGATTTAGCCATTATTGAAAGATTACAGAATTGTTAGTCATTAAGAAAATAATATGAATATTCAGATGATCAAAGATGATGATTAAATAATATATGAAAATCTATCATCATATATGTGGATATATGTTAAATTGATCATACATATGGCAATTTGCTTACATTTATTTACGAATGAAAAATTAAATGAAAGTGCCCAGAAAGAAATAAGGATAAAAACCAGCTTTTGTTTAAACATACTGAAATACTTTAGTGCTAAACATGTTAGAAAAAAGTATAAACAATTTGTTACATATGCACTTTTATGAATCTCTGAAGATCTTAAGAAAATAAAGGAGATTAATCATAAAGCTGATATTAGCAAACTGTACTTCTAACTGCACATACCATAAATGTATTGAATAAAGAAAGTACTTTTCACATTTTGTTGATGCAATGTAAAAGAAATGAATTCAGCTATTGTCAGAAATGTAGTAAAGCTGCATGTACTGTATAAGATTCTTATTAAAATACATAAATAATTGTCATATAAATAATTAACAAAATGCATAATTGGTCAAGTAAATAAGTCGAACACATGCCCCTGTTTCTTCAGACTATTACAGTTCATTAACAGGAGGCAGTTAGAGACATTTGAGTTTACTATAATCTCAAAACAAACCTCAAACAAACTCAAACAGAACAGCATATTTTATACCGCTGCCAGAGAACACGTCATCTTTTTTAAAATTACCGATTGTAGCATTTATGAATTATTTACACAATCTAAAGAAATTGATTAGAGCTTGAAAATCGCTTACAAATGTTTTAAATATACATGTTTTCTGTGATAAAAGAGCAAAAATGTCCATTAGGAAACCATGTGATATGTAAAGCTCTCACCTCTTTGACGAATATCCTCACTGACAGGACAGCAAAGCTGCATGGTCCAATCAAAGACTGTTTTTAATGTTCCTATCTCACACCAATGCAGCATTGTAAGGTCAGTTCAGAAAAACACATCTGCCGTCTTTCATGACGTCTCTGTGTTGAACTATTAATCCAAGTCCTGTCATTTCCACATTATTCCCAGTTGCCATAAAGACAGGATGGAAGTACCGGAAGCTCTCCTTTTGTCCAGTTAGAAAGCTTCCTGAAAGAAGGCCCTGGAACTTTTGCTCCCAGTTGGGTAACTGTGACGGGATTCAGCCATTTTGTCCAAGGCAGGAGTGCAGTCTCATACAAAACCCAGCTTCACTGAAGAGCGATGACATTTTGGACAGCCCTTTGTGCCGTTTGTCTGCAGACACCTGCATGTGTGAAAAGAACATAGTGAGCGACATTGATCCTCCTAATAGCTGCTGGTGGCTACAGAGAGTAATAAACACACAATACATACTTGAGGTGGAAAATGTGAGAGCAGGGCAAAGCCTGCAGCTGCTGGTTCTTCTCTCCGATGGACTCCCCACACATGCCACAGTAGAGCTCTAGCTCTTCCACACACTGCAGGAACTTCACCACCTGCTCTCTCAACTCATCCTGCTGCTCCTTACAGCGGTAGATGCCTTCACACAGACTGTGCACCTTTAGGATACACAGCTGGAAGCAAAAGTGCACAGAGATAGTCAACTACAACATGTCTTTATCTCATGATAAAGCTCCACTGCTTCAGAAACAGTTGAAAATGAGTCTCTTATTCTAAAATAGATACATCACCTTGTTTCCAATCGCCTCGGCCAGATCATGTGCTCTTTGCAATGAGTCCAAAGCCTGTAACAGTATACAAATGAAAAATAAATAATCATAAACCAATGCTATTTAATATATATATATATAATGTGTCGATCACAAATATTTGTCTAGACTAGAAAATATAGAAGAACCATTGTGGGTTCCCAAAACAATGTTTTTTCTTAGTGTGAAGAATATTAAGAACCTTTTTTGTTTAATGGAAAGGTTCCATCTTCAGTGAATCATAGCTGGCAATAAAGAATCTTAATTTCTAGGGAAACTCCACAATCAAAGTTTTCTGACCTTGTCGTATTCCTTCTGCAGAATCCAGCACTTCCCCACACCTACGTAGATGGATGCTTGTCCAAGGCGGTTGCCGATCTCTGACATTATGCACATGGAGGACTCATAGCGAGGGAATGCTTTCTGTATTGAAGGTGAGCGCACAAAGAAAAGCTTTATTGCTATAAGCAACACTTATGACACTCTTGCTTAAATATTTTGCAGTAGAACTCCAAGAGTAATCAAAAAATAGTCTTGGTTATGACTGCCACAATTAAGTAATTCTATAGGGTCAATTATGTAATGCACATTTGGTCACACTTTATATTAGGTGGCCTTAACTATCAAAAAATAAGTAGAGTGTACTTATTGTGTTCATATTATATTGCAAAACATTTTTGTTGCTTTTGAGGTGGGATATGGGTAAGGTTAGGGACAGACTTGGTGGTATGGGTAGGTTTAAGGGAGGTTCAAGGATGGGTTAAGGTGTAAGGGATGGGTTAACAGTGTAACTATAAATGTAATTACAGAAATTAATTACAGATGTAATTACACGTAGGTATTTTTTAAAATATTAAGTACACATGTGACCATGGACCACAAAATCTGTCTTAAGTAGCACGGGTATATTTGTAGCAATAGTCAAAAATACATTGTATGGGTCAAAATGATCGATTTTTCTTTTATGCCAAAAATTATTAAGACATTAAATAAAGATCATGTTCCATGAAGATATTTTGTACATTTCCTACCGTAAATATATCAAAACTTATTTTTTGATTAGTGATATGCATTGCTAAGAACTTCAAAGGCAGTTTTCTCAATATTTAGATTTTTTTGCACCTTCAGATTCCAGATATTTTTTTTTTAATTTGTATCTCTGCGATTATTGTCCTGTCCTAACAAACCATACCTCAATGAAAATCTTATTTATTCAACTTTCAGATGATGTAAAAGTATCAGTTTCAAAAAATTGACCCTTAAGACTGTCTTAAGTTTTTGTGTACATACGTGTTTTTACATTGTACATAAATTTATGTATATATGTGACCCTTAAGTTTTTGTCCAGGGTCACATATATACATAAATATATGTACAATGTAAAAACACGTATGTACACAATAAGTGCACTGAACATTATAGCGAATTATAGACAGCTTGTGTTGATTGTATAACCTTCAAGAAGGTTGTATATTAATGTCAATTTAATTTTAAAAATTACAATAATAAATTCTGATTTTGGTCATAAATGTGAAGCACTATTCTGCAGTAAAGTATCAGTGGGACAGTGAAAAAAATGTTTGTATGACAGTTATGTGCTAAATGCACTAGGGTTGCCAGGTTTTCACAACAAAACCCACCGAATCGCGTTTCGAGGGTGGGTCAAGGAGGTCCCCTTGTAAAAATCGTGCCCTGGTACAGTTTGCACTCCAGGGGTTAAATATCACATTATTGGGGTCACTTCAACCCACGAACATGAAAAACAACCCATGGCAACAGTGTCAAAGTAGCCCAATTCTGCGGGAAAACCACAGACTTGGCAACACTGCTAGTAATAGCAATATAGTGAACAAAAAGCAGTAGAACTTACATCGACATCTTTCTGACAGCGATGAATATCAGCAAAGTTAAGCAGACACAAAGCCTGAAGGGGCCGATCTCCATGCTGCAATGCAATCTTCATTGATTCCTGAGAGGCATAAGATAATTTCCAATATTAAGGAAACATGTATATGTGTTGTCCTCCACAGAGAACAGTTCTTTTGAAGGAATAGCTCACCAAAAATGACAATTCTGTTTAATCACCATAATGTCATTCCAAACCTGTAAGACCTTCGTTCGTCTTTGGAACACAAATTAGAACAAAAAATCAGAGAGCATTCTAACCCAGCATAGACAGCAATGCAACTGACACGTTCAAGGCCCAGAAAGGTAGTAAGGTACTCTAGTAAACGCATGTTGAAGACTGACACAAAAGAGAAATTGTTGAACAAAGTTGTTATTTTTGCTGTCTTTGTGCACAAAAAGTTTTTTGTAAAATTAAGGTTGAACCATGTTTGTCACATGGACTACTTTAACAATGTTCTTACTACCCTTCTGTGCCTTGAATGTGTCAGTTGCGTTCCTGTCTATGCAGGATCAGAAAGCTCTCAGATTTCATAAAAAATATCTTAATTTATTTCCGAGGATGAACAAAGTTTTTACAGGTTCGGAACAACATAAGGGTGGGTAATTAATGACAGAAGTTTTATTTTTGGGTAAACTATACCTTTAAATTGCAATAATATTTCACAATATTACATTTTTACTTTATTTTTGATAAAAGAAGTGTATGAACTAACAGCCCCCATTCATACAACATACAAAACTGAAAAGTTGCGCGACAGCTGGAACATGGCCTGCATTAATCCCCACTGTTAGACGTCTGTAAATCACTTTTGCAGACAGCACATTGTGACGCTCACAGTCCAAAGCAATGACTGGCTGTGATATTTCTCTCCTCGTCATTAGCGAGGGGCTAAGGGTAAGCTGTGCTCTTCATTTACACTCCTCTCAGACGGCACCTCAGCAGGATGGACTCCGGACTGGCGTATTTTTATCAGCCATAGTAAAGGGGGCTGGTCGAGGGGGCTGGCACAGCTAGTCCTACAAATAACTGCACCTGTCAGTTGTGCCGCGGCCCGAGCGGCATACAGTCAGAGGCCAGGGTTATGCCAAGGGGACTGATAAATATGATCAACATGCAGCATCCTGGGGGATTAAGGTGATGCTGCCTTAAATTTGTGATGCTACATTAAGATTGCCTTATTTGTTTTTGGCGCACCTACATTAGTTATTTAAAAATGGTTGGCGTATCATAATTAGATGTTTGTACCTCGCAGCATTCCATCGCGTCTGCTAAGCGCATCAGCTTCCTGTAGGCCACCGACATATGGTACTGACTCATGGCACGGTACTTCAGACTCCAACCTTTACCATAGTCATTCACCAGTTCAGCTGCTTTGCAAGGAAAGAAGAGTGCTTTCTCATAATCCTGCAACAGCACAAAATATGCAGATATGCACACTTATTAGAAGCATAAAACAAGCTGAACATAAAGCATAGGAACGCGTATCAGGTAAAAACAGCAAACAAATATTAGTAACAATTCTGGAAGAAGTCTGACTGATGCATTTCTAGTATAATATTTTAAATCAATGCATAAGTGCTTAACTGAAAAAATTTGAATTAAATACATATGAATATGAAAGAGTATGTAAATGAGAATGCTCAAAGCAAGCAACCACTCAGAGCTGATCATTTCCCCTGGGGCAGGGAGATATAGCTCTGCCACGGCTAAAAGAGGCTGTCTTATTATTGCTTCTAGTAGTGCTGGCATTCTTTGCATGCCTCTCCATCACATACTTATTACAGAAAGCCTTCCTGGGAATCCAGGGGATTTGCTCTCTTCAAATCTCTGGTGTCAAGGTGAGTACAAATGCCTATATCTGGCCATTGGATACATTGTACATAACATGTAGGCAGTTTGTTAGTCATGTTAAAACTGCTTTACTCTGTCTCTTAAATAGAACTTGAAAGATTGCAGGGCAAAGGGGCATTAAACAAATACTTAGTATACGGTATACATTGACTTTGACAGATACTTTGGGTTTACTTTAGTAATTATATACACTACAATTCAAAAGCTTGGGGTCAGTAAATTTATTTTTAAGAAATGCATATTTATATTCAGCAAGGATGCATTCATTTGCTTAAAAAGTCACAGTAAATACTTTTATATTGTTACAAATGATGTCTATTTCAAATAAATTGTTCTTTTCATCAAAATCCTAAATATGAATCATGGTTTCCACCTGTTTTAAACAATGAATTAAATCAGAATATTCCAATTGTTTCTGAAGGATCATGGGAGACTGAAGACAGAAGTAATGGCTGCTGAAAATTCAGCTTCGCCGTCACAGGAATAAGTTGCATTATAAAATATATTTAAACACAAAGCAGATGATTAGAATCATTTTGATCAAATAAATGCAAAACATAAAAAATATCTTACCAACCCTAGACTTTTGAAAAGAGGTACCAGTGTACTACTAGATCTCATAATCATAAAAACCTAATCTAAAGGCTATTTTTTAGATGAAAACAAATAGTCTACAAATGACTTTCAATTCCAAACTATTTATTTATATATATGTGACCCTGGACCACAAAACCAGTCTTAAGTAGCACGGGTATTTCTGTAGCAATAGAAAAAAATACAATGTATGGGTCAAAATGATCAATTTTTGTTTTATGTCAAAAAAACATAAGGATATTAAATAAAGATCATGTTCCATGAAGATATTCTCAGATTACAGATTTTAAAATAGTTGTATCTCAGACAAATATTGTCCTATACATACATCAATGGAAAGCATATGAAGAGTTTATTTGCAAAAACAGATCATTTGAAATTTTCAAAAATCATTTTTATTGTTAACATGTTTTAATTGTGTTAGTTAGCTGTATGTTTAAATAAAATAACCCAACTGCAGTTTGATTGAGATTAATTGGAATACACAATGAAAAAACATTGTTTTGAACATTGTTAAAAATGGCGATATCGTTTTTTTCAAATAAACTCTTCTTATTTATTCAGCTTTCAGATTATGTATACATCTCAATTATGAAACCCCTTATGATGGTTTTGTGGTTCAGGGTCACATATAAATTCAGTTTTAATTGATAAGTTGATAGTGAACTAGCCAACAAGTGTCCAGCATACTTGTGAACTCCTTCAGTACTCTTTAAAAAGCATCCTAGAATGCACATAAAGAGGTTGGTTAAGAGAATGTGTTTACAGAGCTGTAATCTAGACAGAGTTGTGACAGATATTATATGTTATTTCTTAGGTGTGAGGACATTATTATTGTAAAATGTGTAAAATATAAAGCTAGCAAGCCCAAATGATAAGCCTATGTATTGTTTCTCAAAACTTAACTAGGTTTTAATAGTCATACCTTAAGCTGGATGTAGAAGTTGCCCAAACTGCAGCAGACCCGGCACTCCAGCATCTTGTCGTCATTGTTGTGAGCATATCGCAGGGCCTTTTCATAACTCACTAAGGCCTTTTGGAAAACGCTAAGGCCCAGATAGGCATTGCCCATGCTCAAACACACTTGCCCGTTGAGCTGTAGACTAACAGTGGTGCCCTGCATGTTTAAGCAGGTCTCACAATATGAGACCGTCTTCTGGAATTCACAAAGCTTCTCATTGCTGCGTGCCAGGTTCAGGTAGCCCTCCGTCAGGTAGTCCGGGTCCTCCATCTCTCTGGCTGTGTTTATCTGAGCTAGGGAGTACTGATGGATGGTCGCACGTATGTGGGGAAAGCAAACAACAGAGATTAGCTCATTAATAAAATTATTTCACAGAAAATTAGCATACAACAAAAAATTGTTCAGGTGTTCCCCATTCTGTCACAACCTGATATAATGCTATACTAGACAAGACAAGTACTACTGTTAAAATTGTCTTCATACCACAACAGATATCAAGCACACTTTATTATTATTATGTGAGGGCTACAGTTGTTTAAACACATCATAGTGCAAATGAAGTCTTTGCTGAACTCGGGAAAGCAGGTCCCTCTGCAAGGAGGTTTATGTCAACAAGATGCTCATTGCTGAGGATCATGTTGCATGCGGCTCTCCTTACCCTCCATGTAACTATGGATGTTACATATTATATGCATGTTCTGCATTATTCAAATTGGTATATATTTCCGTACGTCAGAAATCTCGTCACTGAGGTTACAGACAAATTAGTGCAAATCATATGCATATCATATAGCAGATATCAAACTATTAATGGACCATTTATTTACACAGGAACACAAAAAAATTCATACAATGAATCTCAGTGGGATCCACAGGGATTTTTTTTTTTTCGGGATAGTTGAAAAATTCTTCAAATTTATCAGTGTTCTGCAACTGAATTAAAGTGATACAGTTTCAGAACAACATAAAAATGATCCCCAGCTCACTCTACATGTCAGTTGGTGGAATACTTATAAATCAACTTTTTCACAAACAGGAAAAAAATGTAAGGGAGCAGGAGGACGACTGCGTAAGGCTCTTACCTGTAGCATCTCCTTGTATTTTCCCATTTCCGAATGTGCTGTGATCAGACACCCTAAAACCCGAAACTTCCCCCCCAGGATCTGATGTCTTCCTTAACACTTTCATCCAGACATATAAAGCCTTTTCTGTGTCATTTGACTGATAAAGCTTCAGCCCCTTCTCGATCTGCTGTTTGGTTTGGTCCTGACCCATTTCTGCTACAAAGTCCCTCATAAAAATAACCATCCGTTTGGCTCTTCAGCCCTCTGGAGAAGCGCAAGCGTACAGTATTTTGTCTTTCGCTGTCAACGCACCAAAACAAAAAGAGACGTGTTAGCGAAAATCCACCCTGGAGATCTGCACCCGGTTGCGTCGCTGATCCACAACTCTCAGCTTTGGATGCAAGATGTTGAAGAAACTGGATCCACGGCTTGCAAGGTCTTCAGAGTCCAGATCCCCATTGCTCATCACTTTGAAAACACATAAGAATCACAAAATTATGATCTTTTGTTGTTAAAGACCCAACCCCAGTTGCTCCAGAAAGAAAGCTGAAGAAAAAAAATGTGACACTAAAGAAATAAGTCTCAATCCAAGGTGCTGGCAATGATCTCCCAGAATATCTACTCCCTCCACACCCGAGGGGGAGGAATTCTCTGTACGCTCACCCCCCTACAAGCCACCCCTTCATCTTTCTCCTCCCTCCCACTGCAGTGCTGGCGCTACAGCAGATGGCCTTGTCACTCTGGACCATGTGTCCCTGCTGGAATCCAGCTTCAGCCTCTGAAAAGATCCAAGGTCACAAAAGACGCTTATCCGTCGATCTTCATACCAAGGGTAGAGCTGTTCACCTCAACCATCAAGAGGCTCACAACTATGAATGACCCTTAAGAAAGAACACCAACTTTAGGAAGCATTCTGTCCCGAGCTACAGCAGAGTTTTGGACATCATGTGAAACAGCCAGTCTAAAAACAGCCAGATATTTCACAACGGTGAAGCAGAGCGAGTCAACGGTCCACATAGAGGGTGGCAGTTCCTGTGGGTGGGCCTTGTTAAGCCGCTTGGTGTGCCACCTCCCAGCCCCCCAGCCTTGGTGTCAGCAACTGATGCTTAGAATAGTTCACAAACTCTGACATGGTATTTGTCTTGAGTTACAGTACCGCTGCTTCTTGAAACACATCAATGGGATCGAATTGTCGGGTTCTCAACTGAACCTGGCTTTCTTGGGCCCTTCCTACCCCCTTTACACCCAGCTTCACGGATACAAATAGGGAGCATTTACCGCCTTGCCATTCACAAGATGGCTTGTCTTTCCAAAGATCAACATCTGGTGGTTGTAAGTCACGTCTTTGTTATAACACAATTCCTGAAATGCTAACACACTGCCTCAGCACATTTTGGGCAAACTGAAATATATTGCTTAAAATAATACTTGTGTAGCTTCTAGGTTTCAAGTCTATTTTAAAACAGAGTGAGAAAAAGAAAAACACTTCTTACAAATCTTTTATTGTGTTTAGGTGTTAAAAGGGTCATTAACTGAGAATTCAAATTTCCCTGTAAAACTCAGAACTCAAAACTTAAAAACAGCTTATATTGAAGCCAGTCTGCCAAAATGGCAAGTTGGGGAATGTGCCACTTTATGATGTAATACTGCTGCTAGACACTGCCACTGCAAAAGAAGACGAATGCCCGCTTCTACATCACCGTCTGTTTAGCCCTGCCCACCGATTTGCGCATGTAGTTGGTAAATGACGAGAGTGACAAATGAAGAAACCAAACGATAAACTTTAATGAGCTTATTTTTAATAAAGTTCCAGACTGCATCAGTAAGAACTTGGTCCTTTGTCCACTTAATTTTACCATGGATTTGTTTACAAACAAGGCACAATTTAACACAGGATTTTCAGAAAGATTGAAGCTAAAAGACTGTGTGACTATATTGGACCCGACAATAATGTTGCACCACACAAGTGTGACAAACGTGCGTTTTTCATTATGTGGTCACTATTGCTTTGTTATTACAGGTCGTATGGTATGTATGTATTTATGCGTTTTTAACTTAAATTAGTGTTCATTTATAAAGGATGTAGGCTGTCAAACATGCACAGCTGTTAGCCAGTCATAGCAGTGGGCATTTACTTCTGAGTCTACAATCCGCCACGTCTATTCAAACAAAGCGTTCTGATGAGGGGGTTTACAACAGGACAGAAAATAGATTATTACTTATCAATTATGATGTTTTTTTAATGTAAAAATCTTGGTAACATTAGTGAACCTGAGGGGGAGTTTACACGGCAATGTTTTCAGCCAAAAACAGCAAACTTTTTATGCATTTTGCCTGTTTGTTTACACGACAATGGTGTTTTGGGGACTGAAAATGCATAATGTTGAAAACGGGTTTCAAAGTGCATGTTTTTGAAAACGCCACAGTTATCGTTTCCATATAAACACCCAATACGGGAATGTTTGAAAATGGTGACGTCATGTGTGTGCGTAGTACGTGTTAGGTATGTAGACATGCGCAGTACATGTCAATTCTAAAGGCAAATGCAAACAAACAGTGCGCCAACTACTGGTCTGGCATACGTAATACACATTTTTGGCAGTTTTCGCAGATAAGTGTAAAGGTGAATCGTTTCAAAAACGTAGACGTGTGTACAAGAAACTTTTTAAAAATGAGATGGAAAAACTTTGTTTTTGACTACATCGTTGTCATGTAAACGTAGCCTTAGAGAACAGTACAAAATAAAAAACAATGGCAGATCATTACCCCTTTAATCTAATTAAAAGTCTTCTTAAAAGTTTCTAAAATTATCATCAATTATTCACCCTCATGTTGTACCAAATCAGTTTGACTTTCTTCTGTGAAACACAGAAGACAATATTTTGAGAACAGCTCTGTTCCCCTCCCACTTTCATTGGACAATGGACACAGACATTCTTCAAAATACAGTGCATTCAGAAAGTATTAACAGCATTTTTCATTTTTTTTCCACACTTTGTTGTTACAGCCTTATTCCAAAATGGATTAAATTCATTATTTTTCTCAAAAGTCTAAAATGAAATCATTAAAAAAAAAAAAAAAAAAAAAAAAAAAATGGTGGTAAATTCAAATTCTGTGGTAAATACCTGTCTATATAAGGTTCTACAGTTAACAGTGCATGTCAGAGCATGAACCAAGCCATGAAGTTCAAGGAATTATTTGTAGACCACAGAGACAGGATTGTATCGAGGCACAGATCTGGGAAAGGGTAGAGAAAAAATTCTGCAGCATTGAAGGTCCCAATGAACACTGTGGCCTCCATCATCCATAAATGGAGGAAGTTTGGAACCACCAGGAATCTTTCTAGAGCGGACCACCTGGTAATCTGGGGAGAAGGGCCTTGGGAGGTGAACAAGAATCCGATGGTCACTCTGAAAAAGCTTGAGCAATTCTCTGGGGGGAGAGTAGAACCTTCCAGAAGAACAACCATTTCTGCAGCACTCCACCAAACCGGCCTGTATGGTAAAGTGATCAGACTGAAGCCACTCCTCGGTAAAAGGCACATGACAGCCCACCTGGAGTTTGCCAAAAGGCACATGAAGGACTCTCGGACCATGAGAAACAAAATTCTCTTGTCTGATGAAACAAAGATTAAAATCTTTGGCCTGACTGCCATGTCATGTCAGGTCATCACCTGGCCAAGACTATCCCTACAGTGAAGCATGGTGGTCCCGACATCATGCTGTGGGGATGTTTATCAGCAGCAGGAACTGGGAGAATAGTCAGGATCGAGGGAAAGATGAATGCAGCAATGCATAGAGAGAACCTTGATAAAAACCTGCTCCAGAGCACTCTGGACCTCACACTGGGGCAACAGTTCATCTTTCAACAGGACAATGACCCTAAGCACACAGCCAGGATAACAAAGGAGTGGCTACAGGACAACTACGTGAATGTCCTTGAGTGGCCCAGCCAGAGTCCAGACTTGAACCTTCTTTCACATTGTCATTATGGGGTGTTTCTAGAATTTTGAGGGAAATAATGAATTTAATTCATTTTGGAATAAGACTTTAACATAACAAAATGTGAAAAAGTAAAATGCTGTGAATACTTACCCAATGCACTGTATCTTAAAGGAGAAGTCCACTTCCAGAACAACAATTTACAAATAATTTACTCACCCCCTTGTCATCCAAGATGTTCATGTCTTTGTCTTAAGTCGTAAAGAAATTATGGTTTTTGAGGAAAGTATTTTGAGGATTTTTCTCCATATAATGGACTTCATTGGTGCCCCGATTTTGAAAATTTGTTCATTTTGCTGAACGAGACTCAAAGGCCTGAGTCGGTAAAATGATCCGAACTTCCCATCACTACTACGAATCACATCTAAGTTCATCGTCTGTGTACTCCGACTCAAAAAGGTTGAGAATGGTGAAAAATTCTCAAAAACTTATTTTCTCCTACAACTTCAGAATCGTCTGACATCATTGTACCTTTTTTGTGTGTAAACAGTGTTTGACTTACTTGCACTTTCTTAGCCTTTGCGCGTTCACTTTGTAAACACTGGGTCTATAGTTCTGCCTACATTCCGCGTGACCTTTCAATGTGTTTTGTCGTGAACGCGCATCCCAGAGCCTGTGCTACACAAGCTTTTGTGCTTAAAAAGTATACAAATTTTTATTTTGTGAAAAAAATGACTGATAGTTTCGCTAGATAAGACCCTTTTCCCTCAGCTGGGATCATTTAGAGCCCTTTGAATGTGCATTTAAAAAACATTTTGGAAGTTCAAAATGTGGGGCACCAATGAAGTCCATTATATGGAGAAAAATCCTGAAATGCTTTCCTCAAAAATCTTAATTTCTTCACGACTGAAGACAGAAAGACATGAACATCTTGGATGACAAGGGGGTGAGGAAATTATTTGTGAATTGTTGTTCTGGAAGTGGACTTCTTTAACTTGCCTTCTGCGGAAGAAAGACAGTCATATAAATTCGGAATTACAAGAAGGTGAGGGTGATATTATTGTAACTGCTAGGCAAAGGGGAAAACATGAAATACATAACTTAGTTTTAGCTTTTAATTCAAGAAAAACGTTGACCGAAAGTACAGAGTAGAACACAGACATTTATTTTAAAAAATGTCCACGACTTCAAAAGCCAAATCCTCATATCTATCAATATTCTGAACCAGCCACAAAAATAAGTGTCTCTGGCTGACATAAAAATGGACTGCTTCTTCATATACTGCATGATGAAGTAAAATGTAAACAGTTGTAGCATACAAATTTCAAACCAGCTCGAGGTGGTATGAAGTTCCCGTCCAGTTGTAAACCTCTAAGAAACTGAGATTAAAGGTGACAATGAAGAAATAACAATAAGGAATATAAACAAGTTGCAATATGAGCATACTTGTTGCAAACTTTCATTATGAATGTTACTTAAATGGCCCTTGAAATTGTACTAAAATATTTTTGTCAGCTGTCTTGAGGATATTTTGCATTGGTTATCTTACATTGGCAGACATTTGAAAGACACCATAAATTGCACATTATCACTCAATAGAAGGTAGTTACTATATCCAGTTCACAACTGTATACATTGTACATGTATTCTGCTAATTCAATAAGTGCTGTGTACAGATTAATTCTTGTGGATTTAGATTAAAGATACATGTTATGGAATGTTAACAGTTTAAAAAGAAACTCAAATATAAATTTCTTTTGAAATCCTAATGAACTGCATGTTGGAAGGTTTCATCAAAGCTTCAAATGACAAACATCACAAATTACATTTGGCCTTCATTAACACTTTACCGTGTCCTACTGTGTAATACTTCACGTGACATTATAAAGCTTGTACCACTGTACCACAGTAACAACTTCTACATGACCGCTGTGTATTAAATCAATATCACAAACCATAACTGATATCACCATAGTACATTTATCATGGTCCCATGCATTACGTAGAACATCTCAGGCCAAAACAAACTGCCAGTTTGTGAGGAGGATTTTGATTCCCTTAATTACTGAGACGACTGACGTGGCAGGATTCAACTTCAAAGTGTTTGCGTCACCTTTCTTGCATTTGTCTCTAAAAACATAAATGCATCCATTGCAGCTGGCCACTTTCCATAGAGATGGCACGCAGCTCCACACTTCAGGAAAGCGCAGCCGAGTGAAGCTGTCCAGCAGTGGGTTATAGCACACCAGAGAGTCACCCTCTGCCACCACAAAAATAAGGTCCTTATGGGCAGTGGCATGCATGCATCCAGCAAAAGGCAGCATGTAGGGCTTGGTCTGACACCTTTGTGTGGCCGTGTCGAAGCACTGGATAAGGCGAGACGGTTTGGTAAAGAAGTCCATGTCATTTTCCTCCCCACCCAGAAGGTAAATAGTGCCTCCCAAATTGACTCCGGCTGCACCTGACACAGCTGTGTCTAGCTGAGTGGTCTCTTTCCATATGTTGTCCTGCACTGTGTAGTAAATGACTGCATTGGAGAGAGTGTCTTGGAGAGTCTTGCCTCCCAATGAGTATATGGCATCCTCTGTGGACACAGACACTAACGTGTGGTGCAGACGGTCCCGAGGCAGAGGGGCGCAGCGCTCCCAGTCCATAGTGTGCATGTTGCATTTCCACATGCGTCGCGGTATGGAGCCCCCTACAACATAGAGATCAGCTCCATGCTTGCAGGCAGCTGTGATCTGATGACACAAGCTGTTCTGTCCGCTTACGCTGATGGCGTCGTCCTCGTCACAATGAAGAGACACCGCCAATGAGTGTGTGCGCGTGTCTTCCTTCCCAATTAAGTATATGTGTACTTTTTCACCAATCTCCTAAAAGGCAACAAAGCAACAATGAGCATGCAAACAATGCAATACTAATAAACAATGGTTGTGCATTCTGCTTGTTGACATATTATAGGGGACATGGCATGCAAAATCATAAGCAATGCAGGTTTTTTTGTAGTTGGGTGTAAACGCGCCACCAAATACACCAAAAAACGGAAGAGAGGGGTGGGGTGAGCAGTAGCTCATTATCATTTAAAGAGACATGCAATGAAACTGTGAACAGAGCTGTTTTTGACAAGGTAAAAAGAGTGTTTTATACAAACATTGAAGAATTTTAACCAAAGTATGTTGCAGACATTTCATGAAAACGCTAAAGAATTATGCCAACTTGTGGAAAATAGGCATCCAATGTCTTCTTCAAAGTTATGCTATGTAATAACTTTGTAAAATGCTATGTAAAATGATATAGCAGGTTAACATAGGTGGTATATTATGGAGGTTTTGAGAAATATTAACAATTTATGAAAAAATGATGTTAGGAAATCAAAATCAAAATATTATACATTATTTAAAAAAAAATATTTATTAAAAATGCAAATACTATACATTTACAATTATATGTAGATATAATAGAATCTTTTTCTTTTTTTTTTTCTTTCTTTCTTTTTTTTTTTTTGGGCCAGTGAAAGTGTAGGGAGGCCAAGTAGAAATCTTAACTACAGGCCTTAATGGGCCAGCAGTTGTAGGTTGTAATGTAATTAAATTAAATTAAACATCTGAACCCTAAATATTTTTTTATCTACAGAATACAGAATATCAATACAGTATTAAAGCTAAACTACTGCTTAAAATACTGTAAAAATGTCCATTTGATCAATCACTAACCTTTAGGCTGTCTAAAAGCATATCAGAATACTCCTCTCGTTCGACTTTGTTGTGATTAATCCAAGATTCAATAGCTGAAGTTGGATTTTGTGAGGTTGGCACACCATCTAAAAAAGCAGATAAAATTTCAGACACAAGTTAACACAATCTCTTACTCTTTCTGATCACAATTTCCAGTCTAAACCAAAACCAATTTGCTGTTAAAGAGATTCTGTCATTAATTACTCATTCCAAATCTGTAAGATCTTCATTCATCTTCCAAACACAAATCAAGATATTTTTGATGAAATCCCAGAGCTTTTGGACCTTGCATAGAAAGCAACACAACTCACATGTTCAAGGCCCAGAAAGCTATTAAGGACATCATTAAAATGGGCCATGTGATATCAGTGGTTCAACCTTAATTTTATGAAGCTATAAGAATACTTTCTGTGCTCAAAGAGAACAAAAATAATGACTTTATTTAACAATTTTTTCACTTCCATGTCAGTCTTTGACATAAAATTAATAAAAATTACATTTGAACCACTGATCTCACATTGATTATTTTAACGATGTCCTTACTACCTTTCTGGGCCTTGAACGTCAGTTGCGTTGCCGTCTATACAGGGTCAGAAAGCTCTTGGATTTCATCAAAAATATTCTAATTTGTGTTCTGAAAATGAACAAATGAATGGTCTTGTGGGTTTGGAATAACATGAGAGTGAGTAATTAATGACAGAATTTTCATTTTTTGGTGAACTAATTCTTTAACGCCATTCACCTTTAATGATATCCATGAGAAGGCATAATGGTAAGTTCAGGAACTCCTCTGTCTGGTTAAGCTGAACCAGGTGAATCTTCGCACAGTGCTTGGCAGCCGTATACAACTCCTGGTCGCTGTGTCTGTCCGCCAACCACATGACCTGAAATAAAAAGTAGTCAACAGTTATCTACCGATTCAGCTGACCTTTATCAAAGCATTTTTTGGGTATAATAAAATCAAAGGTTTCACCTGGAGGCAGTTCTTGACATCCACAGTTCGAGACAGAAAGCGAGAGCACTCCTCAAACAGGGCAGTGAGCTGATACATATCTGCCATCTCATAAGTATCCTGCAGATCTTCAACCCTCAGCTTGATCGTCCCATGGTAGATGTAGTCCACCAGTGACTGGAAGACTGGCGCACTGACATCCTTCAGCTCAATATTACGATCAAAAGCTTCTCTAAGGTTAGAGGTGAACATGGACCTGAAGAAGCTGCTTTGTGCCGAGAGCACAAGCCGGTGAAGCTGGAACTCTTTGCTGTCCACCATGATGGTGACGTCTGCAAACAAACCATCCTCCAGACACAAGTCCATGATGCTCTTTACAACACGGCTTGAATGGGAGCGATCGGTGAAGGTGTAACCTTGGAAGTAGTTTTCATCCCCTGATGGACCTCCAACACTGTAACCCCCGTCTTCACTGGACTCCATGGCGCCTAAAGCAGCTTCACCTGAATACTAGATGAATGACTTACTGGGTCAGTTGTCTGTCAGATGAATGCATTAATGTAGTTTTAATTAGTGACTGGCAGGCTGGGATTTAATTTAATGTTAGGCTCTAAAACCGCTGGCAGATTGATGTGAAGCCACATGCAAAATTCTTTATGAAGAAAACTGCAGCTTGCTATCTACACACTAAAAATACTTCATACAGTTTATTAAGATATTTAACGTTATAAGTGATTTGCATTTATACGGTTTCACCTGAACTGTCCGACTTGTTTTTTAAATCAGCGCTAATTTGACTGAGCACTTCGCTCAGTCAAATTATGTCCATCTATGGTAAACTGGCCAGCTATGTCGCTAATGCTAACTTAAGCCATTTAGATTAAGATCTGTTTAACTTTCACCATCCTAATGAGTCCACAATCGAGAAAACAAGGTGTGAGATGTAAAACTGTAGACAGCACATGCGCGTTATAATTTATAAATGTTAGCATGTGTTAAATCTTTGCCATACCAGAAGACTGCTTGTGAAAGTGAGCCTCAGGAAGTAAACAGCACATTCTTCGTATTGACGTCACCGCGCGTTTACGTGACTCTCTGCTGCGCCCGTGTGTTGGAGGCTTGTCATATCGAAAAATATATATACGTATATATATTTTTAAACACATTCTAACTTAGCTTTTCATTAAGCTGTATTATACAAAATCGTCTTAAAATTGTTTACAATAAAAAGGAAATAGATACAAGTCACCATCTCTTTTAACATTAGGCGCATTTTTTTCTCTCCCAGTTTGGCTCAAAATGACTTTTTCCGCAGGTGGAAAAATGCGACGCACCAAAAACTAAAGTTATCTAACTCGGGAATCCCGTTTTATGGGGCTAAAACGGACTGAGAGCTGTTTGAATCAAGTTAAGTTTTATTTTTGTGGCAATGTTGCTGACTCGGATCAAAGTGGTATGTGTTGTCCTGTGCCTTACTGGCTTCAGGGAGCCCTGGAATACCTCAGGTAAAACATTTGAACTCAACCAGACGATATGTTCAGTTCTTCTACCTAAATATTTACATATTTGTTGTTATACACTTTTAATAGATTGTAATCATATGTGCAGACTTGTTCTTATGACCATAATAGTTAGCTTTTCCAGTGCTATTGGGACTGTGGCACTGGAACTTCTCTGGCATGTTGGACATGATTTCTGCCAATCGTGACGTCACACTCATATTTTTCTTTTTTAAATCTAATGCTTAAAACTTTCGTTTTGGATTATTCATACTCAGTTTATCATGGCATTGCTCACATAGCACTGACTAACAAAAAGTCTTGCAAAGCCCAAGATTAATGCTTTTCATGTTACTCATAAGTCTTTATGTGCTGTGGTGCAGATGTTTCTGCGGTTCTCCACGGAGGAATGGCACATCAAGGTTTTATCAAATCTGTAAATGATGCAAACCTGATGTTTGAGGTAAGAATGTTTAGCCACAATACATTTCACAAAGCAGTATAAGCCACAATTTATTTTACGATATGGGCCATTATACAAAACTGGTTCAAAGTCAGACAGTGTGATTTATGAGATTTGTTGTATTTTGAATCCAAGTTTCTTTGTAAAAGGCAAAAGGTTGATCATACTTATTTCAAAGTTAGGGATTAAATAGTTTGACTATACATTGAACCAAACACTATCATAACATCTTAGTTGATAATTCAGTATACTTTATTTTTGACAAAACATCCCATGTTTCATTTGTGACTGCACATTTTTGGTAGTGACAGTAATGTATATTGGTAGCAACCACATCAGATAACAGGATTTTAACTCACATACTAAAATATAATAAAATATTACAAATTTGCATAACTGTACTAAGTTTTGTTTATTTTCCTCAAATAAAGGATTATGTGTTCCCTTTTGTCACTACTGAAACAATGATGACATGTTTTGGTAGTGACAATTTTAGGGAATAACACACACACACACACAAAAAAACAAGGATGTCACTGCTGAAACTTGATAAAATGTTTAGGTAGTGACATAAATGTTATGGAGTAACTCCAAAAAAAAACCTTAATTGCAGAAAAAAGTTGTTTGGTACTGATGTTCCTTAAAGGAACACACAGATTTTCAGACTTCATACCTCAAAATGATGGGACCTATCTGCTATGGGACCTTAGCTATGAGAAAGGGGGACACAGGAATATTTCCTGATCATAAATGTAGGGGTGTAGCTTAGCCAATGGAATAAAACATACATTGTTTCTGTAGTAACATTAAAAATGTGGGACACATTTTTTTTTACATAGTTTCATGATTTACAAAGAAAATATAGAAAAAAAAAATGTTTAAGAACAACAGTGAAATAAAATACACATTTCAATATTGTTTTCATAAGTTGAAATTTAGGGGTTAGGGTAAAACCTACTGATATTTTAAATATTATTGTGGGTTTCTACAGATAATAGAAGGATCTTAGTAAATGTCTAACATTTGAATTCTTAAAGGCTTTTTGAATTTTTTTTTCTGGTTGTGGGACAGCATTTTGCACCAGTTCTGTAGAATGACCCATATATTAATGTACATTTAATTGTATTCACTGTTGTAGTGAAAACATTGATTTATTTCAAAGATCAGTTAAAAAATAGGTTACACTATGTCAGTGTGTCACTGGAATAATAACATTTCTCTTAATGCTTGTTTATGACCATTTTTAATATAAAGCTTAATAGCCTTCATGGATTTATATTACATGTTAATCAGAAATTTATTCTACATTTCATCTAAAATATTTAAAAAACATTTCTAACTGGTCTATAAGTATTATACATGCAGTTTTTATAACACTGAATCATATGATGTAGCTACAAATATAGACTAACACTAAAGAAACAACTCTATTAAGCTTTTAAGTTCACATGTTGATGGAAAAAAATGAGATTATCCACTATAGGGTAATAATGAGAAGCATAACAATGTGCAGTAAATGGTAAAACTGTTTGCACTACAAACTAGTGTGCTCAAAATTAAGAGAACACATTAAAGTAACATGGTAAAACAGACCAATTTGCAATATCAAGCAGCAAAACTACATTTAAGTGCTATTGTGGGTGAAGGCACATTTGAGCAAACCACAGCTCATTTTTTCCCATCACCACACCCCATAATGGGCTCCATAGCATACATATCTGCTCACATTTTTTGTTTTTTTTTAAATCATAGTTCTTATGGAGAGGACTGGAGATTGATGCCGACAATAACGTTGTCATGCTGGATCAAGAAATGGCATCTATGCGACAAGGGCGAGTTTTCTTATCTCTCATAAACGACAGTATCCCAAAAACTGTGCCTGCAATGGAAAAGTTACTGGCTATGCTGGAAGAGCAAGACAACTCTTTCGCTCAGGCCCGTTTTGAGACCCTCCTCCTCGGGACTATCTATTCAGCCTACCAGGCACGAAACCAGAGGCTGGAGTCAGAGCAGCAAGCCTGGATAGATATTCTCGGTCGTTTTGCAAATGTTACTTTCGTTCAGCTACGCAGGTATTAACCAACAATAAACATACCAGTGATTTAGAAGGTCACGCATACAGAAAATCAGATAAAGAGTGTGCATATTTAACGAGGGAATGGCTTTGAGCTCGGAATTTGGCCCAAACCCAGAGTACTTCCCCGTATCCTAGGCTGGGATAGGAAAAGTTGAAAGTGAGGAGTTGGAGTGGAAACTCGGCTACATATATAGGCCTCCTCGTGCTGATTGGGTGAATTAAGTAACATTCTGATTATTTGTACCTGGTTTATATGACTCAAAGCACAATTTGTAAAGAATATGACCCTTTTATTACCCTAATAAAGACGCATAACATGAAGTTTGTATTGTAAAAAAGTACAAAAGTTTATTTTGAACAGAATATACATATTTTAGGCCCTATAAAAGATAACAAAAGTCCTTATTTGAATTTTTGTGTTCTAGAATTTTTATACTGACATGAGCCTGAGATCAGAAGTATCTAGTTTTAAAGCTCAGTGTATTCCTTCTCACTTTTTCTTTGCTTTTGATGTCTTGCTTTCTGTCTTGCTCTTGGTCTTTGACTTGGTCTCTGTTGATGACAGTGATGCCAGCTTTTTCTTGAGCTTGGCATCGTCAGC
Source organism: Labeo rohita (assembly GCF_022985175.1). Classification (NCBI taxonomy): domain Eukaryota; kingdom Metazoa; phylum Chordata; class Actinopteri; order Cypriniformes; family Cyprinidae; genus Labeo; species Labeo rohita. The sequence goes on along the minus strand of NC_066886.1, from coordinate 12,929,269 downwards.
AGCTGCTCTTCTGTCTCTGTTTGTACGCTGCTGAGTGCTACGCTGGGATCTGGAGGTTCCAGGTCTGCCTTCACTGTCCTCCACTCTCTCTGTTGTCTGTTTCCGATTGACGCCGTTCAGTGTGTTCTCTCCGTTCCATATTAAAATGTTATAGCCTGCAATTAAAGTGGACAACCTTTTAAATTAATTAAATCATCTATCACTCCTGATTGATTGTTAAACAGTATATTATACTGTACCCATTCCAGAAGCCAGCACATCTCCAGCCGGACTGAACTTGTTGAGCTGAAACAAAACAAACATGGGATATTATAGGATATTTAGAGATATTTACAGTTATACATACATACAGTCATGGCCAAAAATATCGGCACCCTTGCAATTCTGCCAGAAAAGGCAACACTTCTCTCAAAAAATTGTTCCAATTTCAGATGTTTTGGTATTCACTTGCTTATTGTTTTTGTTTGCACTGCAACAACACAAACAGAGAAGAAAAGTCAAACTTGATATAATTTCACACAGAACTCAAAAATAGACTGGACAAAATTATTGTCACCTTGTCAAACTTAAAATAATTGCTTTTCAAGCATTTGATGCTCCTGTAATTTGTATTTAGACACACCTGTGGCAAGTAACAGGTGTGGGCAATATAGTAATCACACTTGCAACTAGTTAAAATGGAGAAAAGTTGACTCAACCTTCGTGTTGTGTGTCACACTGAGCATGGAGAAAAGAAAGAAGTGTAAAGAGTTATCTGTGGATTTGAGAGAAAAAACTGTGGAAAAACATGGACAGTCTCAAGGCTACAAGTCCATCTCCAGAGATCTTAATGTTCCTGTGTCCACTGTGTGCTATATCATTAAGAGTTTTATAGCCCATTGCACTGTAGCTAACCTCCCTGGACGATGAAAAATTACAACGAAGGATTGATCGAATGGTGGATAAAGAACCCTAATTAACTTCCAAACAAATTCAAGCTGATCTGCAGACACAGGGTACAACAGTGTCAGCTCGCACTATCAGTCACCATATTTATAACGGACGCTATGGTAGGAGACCCAGGAGGACACCACCGCTGACACAAAGGCATAAAAAAGCAAGACTGGAGTTTGCGAAAACATATGGTGACAAAACCACAATCCTTCTGGGAGATTGTTCTGTGGACAGATGAGACAAAAGTAGAGCTTTTTGGTAAAGGACATCATGGCACTGTTTACAGAAAAAGAAATGAGGCCTTTAAGGAAAAGAACACAGTCTCTACAGTCAAACATGGTGGAGGTTCAAAGATGTTTTGGGATTGTTTTGCTGCTTCTGGCAATAAATGCCTTGACTGTGTGAACGGCATCATGAAATCTGATGGTTACCAAAGAATTTGGGGGCGCAACCTAGTGGCCAGTGTCAGGAAGCTGCGACTCCACCAGAGGTCATGTGTCTTCCAGCAGGACAATGACCCGAAACTTCAAAAAGCACTCAGAAATGGTTACAAACAAAGTGCGGGAGAGTTCTGAAATGGCCAGCAATGAGTCCAGATCTGAATCCTATAGTTTGCAAAAGAAGAGTGGTCCAAAATTCCAGTAGAGAGGTGTATGAAACTCATTCATGGTTACAGGAAGCGATTGATTTCAGTTATTTTTCCAAAGGGGATGCTACCAGATATTAAGTTTAGGCTGCCAATAATTTTTTCCAGTGCATTTTTTTTTTGGGTTCTGTGTGGAATTGCAACAGATTTGACATTTCTTCTCTGTTTTTTTGTGTTGTTCCAATGCAAAAAAAAAACAAAAAAAAACACGCGAGTACCAAAACATTTGCAACTGCAACAATTTTTCAAGAGAAGGGTTGCATTTTCTGACAGAATTGCAAGGGTGCTATATTTTTGGCCATGACTGAACATGTTACCATTCAAAAACAAGTATCTTAACATTAATATTGTGAAATATTTTTACATTTTGACAACATGTGTTTTCTATTTTAACATTTTAAAATGTAATTTATTATTGTGATGGCAAAGCTACATTTTCAGCAGTCATTACTCCAGTCTTCAGTGCTACATGATCCTTCTGTAAACGTTATAATATGCTGATTTGGAAAGTGTAACATTTTAAGGAATCCTTAAAAGGAATTTATTTAATATTTAAAAGAAAAAAACACATTCTTACAGATATGATACCAGCAGCATTGGGGTCTCTCAGTTGATGCACAAGGCTACCATTGTTGGCATCATAAATGTCAATGGTTCTCTTGTCATTGACCAATACTTGATCATCTGGATAACGGCCAGCCACGATGAGGTCATACATGGGATGCCATGTTGCCTAAAAGAAAAAAATGAACAAAACTAAACTCTATGACAGATCTCTGAGAGCCCTGTAAACGTGATAACATGGAACATGAAAGACGCAAAGCAAGTAAAACTTGCAGTTTAGGGGAAAAAGGAACTCTTACCTTGATGGGTGTCAAGTGCTGGAACTGTCGATGAGGATGAATAATTATTTGATAAGGTTTAGACCAGTCGTATGAACAATAAACCCGGATCTGGTTCCTCTGGTCTGTAGTAAGGAGCTTGGTGCTGTCTGTTGGATTAAAGTATGCTGAAACAAAAAAACAAAACATTAATTTCAATGAATTTGTATTGTATAGTTAAAAGACTCACTTTACTGCTCATATAATGTCTTACCAGAATTGACTGGTTTTTCATGAGGCAGTTCAGCGATATAACTGCTTTTGTCTTTAATATTTCTGAGGTCCCACAGCTTGACGGTAGAATCAACAGAGGACGTAGCCATCAGCCAATCACAGCGAGGGTTGAATTCTGCATGGGTCACTTTGGCTTTGTGCAGCTTCTCTTTGAAAATCTAAATGTTTTCGAAAATACTTATTATCAGAGAGCTTTATTCTTGATTTTGGCGATGAGAATTTGTTTAGATGTTTCTCTCACTTACCTCATGTCCATCCAGGCCAAGTAGAAGAAGTCGTCCAGTATTGTCTCCAGTCGCAAGCATCTGACGACTTACAGACACGTCCAAACAGCAGTACCAGTAACTGGAAGAGTGACATTTGTGGCATTAAAACTTCATACACAAATACATCACATAATATCCAATTTATACTAAATATAATGGCAGTAAAAACGAAGGGCTTTAAAGAAGAATTTCACTGCCAGAATAAAAAAATCCTGATTATTATTCCCCAATGTCTTTCAAGAGGTTTATGTCTTTTTTCTTCAGTCCCAAAGAAATAAGGTTTTAAAGGAAAACATTCCAGGATTTTGCTCCATATAGTGGACTTCAATTGTGGCCAATGGTTTAAAGGTCCAAACTGCAGTTTCAATGCAGCTTCAAATGGCTCTACATGATCCCCAAAAGTACAGAAATTTTAATTTTTTTAAGAAAATGAAAGATCGTTTAACTAGATAAGACCCTTTTTCCTTGGCAGGGATCGTGTAGAGCCCTTTGAAGCTGCACTGAAGCTGCAATTTGGACCTTGGCCACCATAAAAGTCCACTATATGGAGAAAATCATTGAATGTTTTCCTCAAAAACCTTAATTTCCTTTCGGCTGAAGAATGAAAGGCATGAACATCTTGGATGACAATTATCAGGAAATTTTTATTCTGAAAGTGAACTTAAAGAATTTAAAGACCAATTCTTAAAGAGATCTTTTAACATCAAACAAGCAGAAAGAGACTTTCTGAGAGACAAATGTGGCAAACCATCTCAGACAAATCAACAATCGGATCTACACTGCATGCTGAAAGGCTGTTGTTCTTACAGAACAGCCAATGTGGAATACTGAACATAAACATGCAAGTTATAAACACCACCAAAAACAAGTATATTTAATTTTCCAACACTGCAGAGCAATTCACAAGAATTCCCAAAAACACTGTCCTCACCAAAGATCATGGTGGTCATGGCCACAATCTGGGGTTCGAGACAGTATCTGATTTTGGAGGCCCTCAAAACTCTGCACGCTGACTGTGCCATCACCAGAAGCAACAAAGATTTTGGACACATCTGTGGGGCAGAACTTCATCCCCCCAATAAAATCACCAGCCCCCTTCTGTGTAGACACAATAGACAAATACAAGCCTGTTAGATCTACATATAGCTGCCAAACCAAATGCAGTCATGAGAAGGGAGGACTCAATGGTCAGGGACGACTGGGTTCAACATGATTACAAACTTATACAGCAACTAAACCCGAAACAACAACATGAAGGAGATGAAGACAAACAATGTTCTTCAACACAGCCAATAACATACCAAAATCCACAAATAGTGAAGGACAACATAAATGACAAAATGGATTAATCTCAGATAACCTCAAATCTAATAGATTAGTAAGAAAACACTATGTTTCATCAAAAGCAACATAATCAATGACAAAGCACAATGAGCATACTGTCACACAGCGCATAACTAACTGCAAAAAACAATCAAATGATTTCATCCTCTGATCTATCACAGGGTTTATCCAACTTCATACCAATCAGGAGACCAAAATATACACAAATACATGCAGTGCCCACCTTAACTATTGATGGAACTGAATTTTAGGTAACGCTGAAATGGTGTTAAACTTCAAACACAGCGAAGTTCCTCCATATTTAAGAGCCAAATTAATCAAACACTGATAATTAATGTTGAACTTGCACACGCACACCTACTGTACTATAATTCAGCTGAATGAACTGTCCAACAACAGGACAAAAGCATCAGATCAAATTAAAGTACCTGTTAAAAAGTATATTAAAGGAAACCCTGGCTATTAAGACTTGTATGGCTTAATGTAATGTAAATGATATCTTTTACTGAAAATTGTAGTAGAAAACCCATTAAAGACTTATGTTATTTCACATCGTTTTATACATATTTTGGACTATGGGGGTGCCATTATTTCGATGACGTGAAATGGTTACACTTGGGGAGCTACTGGCGCTACCTGTTGCTATTTTTACCACAACACAACTCCAAATACACAGTTAGTAAAATAAAATACTACTACAATGTCGTGGTGTGGGACTTTTGGTTGTAATTTTCAAGTGCAATAAGAGAAGCAATGTAAGTCTTCACTGCTTTCCTGGCAATAAGAAGAGGAGAAAAGAATGGGAAGATGCCTGTGGACGAATAAAACTTCCTAAAGACCTGCGTCTTTGTTCTCTCCACTTTAGCCCTGATGCTTTTGAGGCTTTTGTAGACCACAGCTACTGAAAGAGCTTACAAACGGCAGAGACAAAAAACGTTAGATGCCATCCTTGTAGGATGTAAACATGCCAATGTCATGACACCACAGCCACTGACGAAGTTTCTCAGCACGATTTCACTCGATATCTAGGACCATTTAGACTCTTTATGGGGAAAATTGACGGTATGACATTTGGCTTAGGCCTACGCTTATATTCATCGCCACCTGTAAGCTTTTTCATCATCAAGTTGTGTATTTCAGGTTGTTTCAGGTACAAAATGCAACAGGTAGTGCCAATAGCTCACTGAGTGCAACATTTCACGTCATCAAACTAATGGCACCCCCATAGTCCAAAATATTTATAAAATGATGTGGATTAATTTCATGGGTTTTCCATGTAAATCTCCGTGTGGTCTGTTTCTTTGAAAGCAAGGGAAGAATAGCCAAACTGCTAATAAAGGATCTCGCTTACTCCCATGAATCTGTTTTGGCAAAGACTTGTATAACCGATCCACTGAAATCCCGAAGGGTGGTAGCACCCCAAATAGATGAGATGAACAGCTGATTGGTATTGAATTGGTTAAACTTCATGCCTGTTATTGCATCTCCAGGACCCATCTGGAAGAACAGAGGAGAAAATCTCAGCAGTTGCCAAAATTGCTTCTTTTACAGTTATCTAGTGTATATATGCAAATCCTAAAATTTACCTTAACAGAGGTACAAAGCTGTCACTGGGGCAGAATCCTAAGGTACAAAACCTAAGGTACATCTTTGTAACTTATTTACCACTAAATGGTACATATTGTTACCTAAAGTTTTGTACACAAATGTGACTTATGAAAGGGTCCCAGTGACAATTTTGTCCTATACTTTTGTCCTATACGTTTAATAACATATAATCGCTACTTATGTATTTATATTTATTTTTTTAAGCAAGTAAACCATTTATATTAGTAAACTACACTGCAGAGGAACACAGAATACATTTCACAATAATTAGATTTCACTGAAACCCCAAAAGTATTTAGACACTTAAAGGGATAGTTCACCCAAAAATGAAAATTCTCATGTCATTCTAAACCTGTAAGACCTTCATTCATCTCCAGAACACAAATTAAGATATTTTTGATGAAATGAGAGAGCTTTCTGACCTTGCAGGTGAGTAATAATGACTGATTTTTCATCTTTGGGTGAACTATCCCTTTAATTGAAACCAAAATGTATGTATGACTTTGCATTAGATAAATATCAAAACAAGCTCCATCTGCAGACAAATGAAATGTCCAAATACTTTTTGTCTTCACAATATATTCTTCAGTTTCATCTCACCCCCTGTATGAACGTTCTCTTATTCAGCACATCATAATCCCACAGGATGATGTCTCCACCCTTGGAGCCCACTGCAACAGTGCTTGGATGGGTAGGATGCCATTCCAAGCAAGTGACCCTCCGATCGAAGGGGCTGGCAGTGCGGTGAAGTTTGTAGGTTCCAAGTGAGCGTATAAAAGGTTCTTGCAGACACTATAACACAAGAGAGAGTGTTATATAGTTTTGGAAAAATGATGCATGAAAGGAGAAATCCACTTCCAAAACAAAGATTCACATAAAATGTACTCCCTTTGTCATCCAAGATGTTCATGTCTTTCTTTCTTCAGTCGTAAAGAATGTTTTTCTCCATATAATGGACTGCTATGGTGCCCCGATTTTGAACTTCAAAAATGCAGTTTAAATGTGGCTTCAAATGATCCCAAATGCGGTTGTAAACGATCCCAGCCGAGAAAGAAGGGTCTTATCTAGTGAAACGATCAGTTATTTTCATTTAAAAAAAATAGAGTTTATATGCTTTTTAATGCCAAACACTCATCTTGTCTTACTCTGCCTGGACCGTTTTTTTTTTTTTTGGTTCATGACAGTTAGGGTATGTCGAAAAACTCCCATCTCATGTTCTCCCTCAACTTCAAAATCACCCTATATCACTGTTTTACCTTTTTTGTTAAGGGTGTTTGATCATCTTTGCATGTTCACTTTGCAAACACTGAGTTGGTACCTCTGCAGTGATGTAGGATGATTTTGAAATAATTTTTGAAGTTGAGGGAGAAAATACAATCTAAGTTTTTCGACATACCCTAACTGTCTTGAGCCAGAATACACAGAGTTCAGGGAGAGAAAGGCAAGACGAGCGTTTGAGATTAAAAAGTATTTAAATTGTATTTATTGAATGAAAATAATCACTTCTTCCTCGGCTGGGATAGTTTACAACCGCATTTGGGATCGTTTGAAGCCGCATTTAAACTGCCTTTTGGAAGTTCAAAATCTGGGCACCATATCAGTCCATTATATGGAGAAAAATCCTGAAATGTTTTCCTCAAAAAACATAATTTCTTTATGAAAGAAAGACATGAACATCTTGGATGACAAGGGGGGTACATTATATGTGATTCTTCGTGATTCTTCTTTAAGAGCCAGGGAGTGAAAACATGTAAGTATCTTCTGTAGCTTATGAAGGGCAGTGCTAAATGAAAAAATATGATATTTAGCCAAAATCTTCATTCTGTTCAAAAGTTTACACCCCTGGCTTTTAATGCAACGTTGCATCACTGAGCATTTGAACCCTCTGTAATAGTTGCACATGAGTCCCTCAGCTGTCCTCAATGTGAAAAGATGGATCTCAAAATCATAGTCATCGTTGGAAAGGGTTCAAAATACACAAAAATGCTGGAAAAAACTTTTGAATTCAATTGTATATATGCATTATGTGTTTGTCATCACCTGGCGCAGTTGAGCATGGATGCTCTGTCCCAAGGAGCTTTTGTAAATGTAGTGAAGGATACTTGTCTGGCCCACTTTCTTTTGACCTCCAATCCATTTGACACTTGCTTGTATGTAGGTTTCTGTTACATGACATACAGTTTAGGTCATTAAAAATGCTATATTACTGACTGTAACACTTCTTTTCCATTCATAAATTAAACTTTTTTCATATTTAAACAATACTGTGCAATTACTTATAACTTATAGCTTTGCTCACCCGCTTTTGATGCTGCCTTGCCTTCTTGTTTGGCTTTTAGCTTCTTGGAGAGTGTTTGAGGTTTTTCTTCATTCGGTCTTTTCTTTGAATTGACCTTCTTCGTCTGCCTCGATGCAGAGGAATCTGTCTGAGCCCTTCCTCGCGCCATTTAAAGTCTACTTTCTGATTGAAAAAAGGTCAACAAAGCATGTCAAATACACCACTGTTACACATAAAAATGAACTGTAGATACGATCCGACCGACTAGAATCATGCACGCACTTTCTTACCTGCAAATGCAAAACGGCTCTACATTACATTCACCGTCAGATCGAGAAATCCTCAAAGATCAACACCGATACACGTGCACAGACACGCATTTTGACTACATTCAGTGACGTAAGAAACCGAGTGTTTTGTAATCGTTTTGCGCAATGCAGAATGTATGCACTAGATGGCACTAAATGTTAATTTGCTTTGAGCAAATCATGCACATGCTTTTTCTTTTTTTAAAATATGGCTGTAGTCTATATCATTTTTTATTTCAGTGTTTTCATTTTTTAAAAATACGAAAATATACTGCACTAGAAATCTTCGCATCTTTGCTGTGTAGTATACAAAAAATAGTGACTCAATTGCAATTGGTCAGTGGAAGGTGCTTAACCTTTATAGAATGTTGATCACAGCTTTTGAAGCTTGATATAATACTAAATAATTATAATTTAGATATAATATTTAGAATTTAATTTAATACAATATATTTAAATTGGAGACGAGTTTGCAATTTTGGAGGCATGAAAATAATAAAACAAAATACACAACAAACAATTACAATTAAATACCAATAAATAAATACATAAATAAAAATAAAAATATTACTAACACCTTGATGGGCGTCAGTGGGAAAATTCAGCGTCTTGGATACGGCGCGTTCATGAGTGTGTGCTGGCCAATCACAGAAGCCCAGGGACTTACAGCTGACAACGAAAACAAAGAAAGGCATGTTTTTCCTCCCACCCGCTACTCATTGTCAAGAGGGAAAAATCAAACATTCACTGTATGTTGTTTATTCAGTTCACACACTGAACGCCGAAAGCACATCCACATCCACATTTGCAGGTAAGTGTGCCAACGAACAGACTTAAGATGCATAGCTGTTAATAAAAAATAATAGCTTTTGAAAAATAAAATGCGAGTTTTTAATGAATGGTAGGTATTTGAATATTTTATGAGGTATAATATTGATTCGCAGTCTTGATAATTTTACAAGACAATTCAAGAATTTTACCTGGCATTTTGAGTGTAAACTTGATCCACGTGTTGTGCATTGTGAGTGATGAGCCTCACTTTAAACTGTATGAACCGTTGTGGCACAGAAATAATATTTTTATTAGCCTATATATCAGTTGGTGTGTGATGTTGTGTAAAACACTCAGTATTTGAAATGAAACCATCAGTGCTTTCCACCTTTTTCGTGTAATATACTGAAGTTTATGTTTGACTGGATTCACTAGTTAAAATTTTTCTTATATACATAAACCTGTATGCTTTGACCTTTTTTGTCAAGTTCAGTGTGTTCTAGTTTACTGTAGTCGCCAAATGCAACAAGAATGTTCATTGTTCACTATTTAATGATATTGCCCAATCCAGGTAATGAGTTACATTTACTTATCTTATCAGAGTAAGTATTTTGTGCTCATTGCACACAACAAAGATTAAGGACCTAATATGAGGTGTATTTATATTCATGTATTCTATGGAACACATTTTTTCCCTGCAATATGTGCTCTGATATACCACTGTATCTTTAGGATTTAACACATCCCTCTTTTGTCTTAAACAATGATTAATCTATTGAAGGTTTTACTACCTAACAATAAAAGTGTCAGGTTACTGTATATTCAGCTGGTAAAGATATACATGTTTTTTTTTCTCCTCAGCTTCCCTTCGCAGTCTAGGTTAATGTTTTACAAACACTTTTGAACTTGAGATAGAGATGGTGATTTTCAGGTAGCTGTTCTTCAGTCGGAATAAATATGAGAATAATAAGGGTTTAATGATTAAATTTGTGTTCATTCAGGCAGGTTAAATTGCGGCCACGAGGTTTATAACTAGGGTTAGATAACCCTGTCTATTGCACTGCTGATTATAACAGCTTTGTTGGAGACATTTCGTTTCTCGGTGTATTCTGAAACACAAGTGTTTTGTTAAACAGCAGTACTTGCATTTTAATTAGTTTTCATGTGTTTCCCACATGTACAGTTTTATGTTTTAGATTTATGGTTTTAAAACGTCATATTGAAATTGTTTACTCCCACAGGCACACTTAGAGAGGGGTTTTATAGAAACATCCTGTGTTGGTGACCGGACTGTAAGATATTATAGTAAAGAAGTGAACACTAAGAGAAGACGTTTAAAGAAATCACAGGGAATCAACAAATTTTGTAGATGGCTGATGGTCTCTCCACCTTGTGATTTCTGGAGCCTTCCTCTACTATGCTCAATCTCATCAAGCTACCTCAAGTGTTTACCATCAACCAAGTTCCGAAAGTAAGTTTTTGAATACTGATGTTAATTTGCAAGAAATGTCAATGTTTTGCACTGTTGAACGTGTTGTATGTCAGTCATGAACAATCTCTGTGTATTAACTTGATAAATAAATATGATTTTCAAATAAATATTTGTTTCGTTTTAGGTTTTCCATGAGGATGGAATCATTTCAGGGTATCGCCACCCATGCAGCTCTGCCAAAGACTGTGTGCTTAGTCTTTTCCAGCTGACAAATGAAACCCTCAATATTTGGACTCATTTTCTTCCTACATGGTACATTTTCAGTATTCATCTTTTGGTACATTTACATTAGTTTATGTTAAAATAAAGATAAAACTCAGAATTTCATTTGAGCTTTCTAAAACATTAATTTAAAGGGAAAGTTCACTCAAAAAGTACAATTCTGTCATTAATTAATTCATCTTCGGAAAACAAATTAAGATATTTTTGGTGTAATCTGAGAGCTTTCTGACCCTTCATAGACAGCAATGCAACTGAAACATTAAAGGCCCAGAAAGGTAGTAAGGACATTGTTAAAATAGTCCATGTGACATCAGTGGTTCAACCATAATTTTATGAAGCTACAAGAATACTTTTTGTGCACAAAGAAAACAAAAATAACGAAAAAGTATTCTTGTAGCTTTAATAAATTACGGTTGAACCACTAATGTTGGGCTATTTTAATGATGTCTATACTATCTTTCTAGGCCTTGAACGTGTCAGTTGCGTTGCTGTGTATGCATGATCAGAAAGCTCTCGGATTTCTTCAAAAATATCTTAATTTGTGTTCTGAAGAAACAAAGGTCTTACGGGTTTGGAACGACATGAGGGTGAGTAAAAAATGAGAGGATTTTCATTTTTGGGTAAACTCTTTTTTACCATGTTTTTTGTAAGGTTTTTCTTATGGAAACTGCTGACGGTAGTGCTGGTGCAGGACGACTGGCAGGATCCTTTCACCTGGCCCTTGCTGGTGTTCCTGTTGTCATGCTGTGTGTACCCACTCGCTTCCAGCTGCGCTCATACCTTCAGTACCATGTCAGAACGGGCCAGGCACATTTGCTTCTTCTTTGATTATGGAGCACTCAGTTTCTACAGCCTTGGTATATAGAGAATATAACAGAACTATTGAGTAAAATATAGCTATATGCTTATGTAGTATATAGTAATGTCTTAATTAACCTAACTTTTTTGGTTTATTTGATCAACAACAGGTTCTGCCATCACCTACTCTTCTTACTCATTTCCAGATAAATGGGTTAATAGCACATTTCACAAATACTATGTTCCTATAGCTGTTTTCAACTCCATTATCTCCACTGCACTGGCCTGCTACTCAAGGTAGGATAAGTAACCAATAAATCAAACGTTTTTCTGACCTGCTTTGTGGATTTTGACCACTTGTATTTATTTGTTTTTTAGACTTGGTTTACCATTTTTTCATTATAATTATCACAGCATTAAAAGGTAAATTCTCTTCTTCTCTAAGGCACTTTAAACTTGACTAAAAAATCTAAAAAAATTAAAAATAATTTTTAGTAAATAAACTGTATTCTTTTTTAGGTGTTCTGGGAAATTAAATGAGAAACTCTGTAAATATCTACGGCTAATCGCTTTTGTCTATCCATATTTCTTTGACAACATCCCTCTCTTTTATAGAGTAAGTGTTTTGGGCAATTTCACTTTTATGGGGGGAAAAATGAACTCATTGTTTTGGCTTTATTTGTATTGAATGTGAAATTGCTCATTTAAAATACTTTGACTGGACTTTCTGCATTCTTTTGTAGATCTTTGTGTGCAGTGGTGAGGGTTGCACTGTTAATGAGGCCAATACTGTTCACTATCAGCACACATCATTGGCTGTCCTCACTGGCTTTCTTTTTGCCACACACCTACCTGAACGCTTGGCTCCTGGCAGTTTTGACTACATAGGTACAATTAAAGATCCCTGCATTCTCTTTAAACTAATAATCATGAATTCAGATCATATGACTTTAGTGGAATGATTTTAGGGCCATTCCATAGAATTGGTTTAAAGTCAGAGTTGGAAATGTCTTGAAAAAAGTTTTGTTTTTCCACAAATTTTGTGTGCGTGCAAATTATATAATATGCAAGGTGACACATTTCTAGTAATTGTGCAGTTAATTCTCATATTGTATTTTCAGAGTTTTTGAATATTTTTCCTCACCCCAAATTTTTCACTACCGAAACACAATATATAATTTAATAAGAAGGGTTATATCGACCCATTAAGATTTTGCTTATATCTTCCTTGTAAATATATATTTTTTCTATTTTATTAAAAAGTTTTTAAGAAGGTAAATCAAAAACAATTACAATTTTAACAATATTTCAAGTGTGATTTATGAGATTTGTTGTATTTTTAATCCAATTTTATATTGTAAAAGGCAAAAAATCTACTCACACCTTGTAGCTATGAGAGAGAGGGACACAGGAATATTTCCTAATCATAAATTTAGGGGTGTAGTTAAATGGACGAAAACATACACTGTTTCGGTAGTGACATGAAAAATGCGGGACACATTTTTTGACAAAGTTTCACAATTTACAAAGAAAAATAAAACATTTTTTTTTCAGTATCATATCATAATATTTCAATATCATTTCCATAAGTTTAAATTTAAGGGTCAGGGTTTGCAGCAACCACCTCCCAATTGCACATACCCACTGATGATTTTTTATATATTAAGCTTACTGATATTTTAAATATTATTGTGGGTTTCAATAGATGATAAAAAGATCTTAGTAAACATCTAAGACTGGAATACTTAAATGCTTTTTAAATGTATTTTTTGGTCGCGGGACAGCAGTTTGGATCAATTCTGTAGAATGGCCCTTTGAACCTCACTAAACTCTATTAATTCTAAACTGGTTCTTTTATGCATCCTTCACAGGTCACAGTCATCAGCTCTTCCACGTGTTTGCTATTATTGGCACGTATTTCCAGATGACTGCCATTGAACTTGACATGGCTGCACGAAAGCATTGGCTTCATGCTAATTTGCCACAAGTCACCCTTTCAGATACTGTGGGAGCTGCATTCTTTAGTGTGGTCAGCGGCCTTTGCATAGTATATGTCTTCAGTCTGGCACTTTTCTCCACTAGAGGGGTGAAGGACAAATTAATTTGAATTTTGACATTTGATAAGGTTATTCAGGGCAGCTATGTTAGCTTCCCTTAATACTGAGTAAATATATATTGTGTATATACTGTAGCCATTTGTTCAATGGAAACAATTTCATTACATTTTATTTAAAATTGGAAAGACTAATTTATAATTAGTTTGTATGTTTGATTAATGTTTTTGTAATGAGTGTGTCATTTGTGTTCTTCTAATCACATGCTTAGCATTTGCACAATTTTGAAACACATGAATCAGATATATTAGTTTTTACAAGTGCTTTTTTATAATCTGACTTTTTGAAAACTGTATGTGTACAATCTTGATCTTTCTTATAAATAAATCTTGTTAATATGTAAAGTTGTTATTTTTACTAAATAAAACTATGCAATGAAAACTTGTTTTATACATTTGATAGAATATAGAATACATAATATATTCGTTTATACAATATATACTCTTTTTATATATTACTTGTTATATGAATATTTTTCTATATTAACCGTTAAGCACAGGCCGACATTACTTGTTCGTTGTCCAAAATAAAAAGCTACGCATGCTGTTTTTCCTTTTCGACTATGAATAAAACCGGAAATATCAGGCAGAGCTTAAGGCGGGACGTCCGGTCGGCTAAGGCGTGGCTGAGCTCGCTGATTGGTCAAATTTGAAAAATCTGTTTCTGACGCGGTGGAGGGAACGTTTGAACTTCGAATTTTGTATACGGACAAGCAGGCAACGGCGTTGTGGAGTTAAACTAAAACACCTCAACATGATTAGGCAAGCGTAAGTGTTTTACACCTATTTTGTACTGTACTTTTATTAAGCCGATAACGAGTTTTGAAAGAGTTTATTAACGTATGACGAGTTTGTGTTTTTGAGTGGTTTAGCACACAGTTGTTAACTAGTGTTACTCAGTCAGCGACCGTCGCGTTTATTTAACGCTGTTAACTTAATCCGTTGTTTTGTACTTTAGGCTAGGTTTATAATCCCGCTTTATGTTTTAAGTTTTCTGTTTATATAACTAGTTTGGTTATGTTATCCCTATTATTATCAACATTATTATGTACACCAAGCACTCGGTTTGCTAAAAGTCAGTATTTCAAGCTAAAAGTCAGTGAAATAAAAATCTGATCGCATTTTTCTGTCTTAACTTCGAAAACATAGTTTATAGTAATTTAGATGGTTAGGATTCTCTTTCAACCATAGTCATGCTCTTTGTACTTGAACTAAGTTATACATATTTGTTGAATGACGTCTGAATTTTTACTTTCGTAACAGGAAGGGCAAGACCCCCCGCCGCCCTCCTCCAAAAAAGCCTTCCAACAACCAGAAGGACCCTGTTGGAGTATGTTGTGGCCTTTTATTCACATTAGGATAATATATATTATTATTATCAGTATATTAATTCGAGGTGTGTTTGGCAGGTGTATTGTCGTGTGCGGCCACTGGGTGCAGAGGATGAGGAATGCTGTATTGAGGTTATAAGCAACACCACCATTCAGTTACATGCTCCTGATGGGCTCAAAGCCAACAGAAATGGTGAATTTAAAGAGGTTAGTGCCTGTCTGCTCTCATTTTGTCAATTAGGATTATTTTAAATAAATAAAAATCTTATTTTGTTAGGAATTGTCAAACCTCTCCAATTCTGTTTGACTTTATCTTGTTGTGTGTCACGAAGGTGGATTTGTGTAATGGTTGCACTGTTCTATCTAATGAAAGTATAGCCCAATTTGGAGTAGACGTCACAGTTCCGTCACTTGCAGCTGCAACGCGTGTTGTGGTGGCACAAAAACACTGGTAACAAGTAGAGGAAATGGGTGAAATCCATGGAATAAGAGAAAAAATGTGTTGTGCCTTTGGATTTCAGAATCTAAGTGCAAATCATTTTTATAGAATACTGTCATCAAAGATGCCGTTTGAAGCTAAATGCAGATGTTTAATAGGACTGACTATGGCTGAAACCTGCTATGATTACTCTACTTTTATAGCAGAAATTTGATTTTAACAATAGGTCTACATAATATTCACATGCAGCTCGATAGGGCTTACACTGTATACGCACAATTTAAACCTGTAAAGTTTGACATTACATACCCATTTTATTTCACAATTCTGACTTTTTCTTCTCACAAATTCAAGTTTATATCACCTAGTTCTGACTTTATAACTTGATTTAACTCAATAATAGTGAGTTTGTCAATTGATCAAAAAAGCCAGAAGTGATAAACTTTATCATTCTGAGCTGAGGAGAAAAGAGAATGATGAGTTGATTTTGCTTATCAGAATTGTGAGATATAATCCCTGAATTGAGAGAGAGTCAGAATTTTGAAATGTAAATGACTTTTTTTTTTTTTTTTTTTTTCTTTTTATTCCATGGCTTCCATAGACTGCTACTTGAAATTTGTCACAAACTGGTTAATTAGAATGTTGTCAAGCTTAAAAAGTGCCACTAAAAGCACCATGAATGTGGTTCGTGTGACTTGTTTGCTGCTTTGAGTCTTTAGAGTATGCAAAATTTTGTGTTGTATCATTTTTGTGGTTAATAAACAAAACTGCTTGCGTCTTGTGGAAGAACATTGTAGCTGGAGCTACTTCTCACTGTTAATGTCTATGGTAAATCATGTAGGTACTGGACTACTCTGCAGTGGTTCCTGCCAGAACCAATCTGAAATAGTCAAAATATAAAAACTTATTGGTGTACCGTAATGATTCAGGATAAGCTAAAAACATGGTTTGGAAAATGGATTCATGATGTACTTGTGTACATCCTGTAAATTTGAAATGCTCACACACACAAAAAAAACTTAAAATACTGCAGCTTTAAGTAAATTTATCTTGATGTAAGTCTTTTAGACATTTTTGCTGGAAAACGGCAAGAATACTGAGGTAGAACAGCAGTTTTTATGGTTATTTCCATATTTGTAGTGGCTGGGAACAGATGTATTCAGGAATTAAGGCTTTTTTGTTGTTTGTGGTGTAAAGTGAATTGAAGTATTGGATGTCTGTTGGTTGTATTTTTGTATTTGGATGTATTCCTAATACAACTCATTGTGTGCACCCTAGATGTTTATTTGTGTGTTAATGTATCATGATCACTTTACTTACTACATTCCTTAAATTTTCTTTTTTTTTTCTCTTAAATTTATTGTCATTAAACCTGGAGAATAGTTGTAAACCAGCTTTATTAGACTACCAGAATTAACTATAATAATTTGTCTTTTAGACACAATATTCCTTCAAAAAAGTGTTTGGGATTAAAACGACACAGAGGGAATTGTTTGAAGATGTTGCCAAACCTCTTGTAGAAGACCTCATTCACTGTAAAAATGGTAAATATACTTTCCTGTGCACTTGTTATGATAATGATTATTTAAAAAAAAAAAATACTCTGACTGACAGCAATCTTTTCAACTAGGTTTGTTGTTCACCTACGGTGTCACTGGTAGTGGTAAAACCCATACAATGACTGGTTCACCTGGTCAAGGTGGGCTGCTTCCACGTTCACTCGACATGATCTTCAACAGCATTGGCCCTTACCAGGCCAAGAGATATGTAAGCAAATTCATCAAGTACTTTTATTCTGTTATGTAAAATTAATTTTCCATCCTTGAGCTCTCTTGGTCTTTTCTCTACCAGGTTTTCAAGCCTGATGATAAAAATGGCATGGAGGTGCAGAATCAGGTAGATGCGCTCTTAGACCGACAGAAGCGAGACAGCCAGACAACTGTACCGAAGACCCCAACAACAAGGTTAATTCAAGTAATTAAAATCTCAAATTGCCTAATTTGTTTTAAATTAAATATCATGAGTTTATATGCTGTTTTTGCTTTGTAGGCGAGTTGACCCTGAGTTTGCTGACATGATCAGCCCAGAGGAGGCTTGTAAGGCAGATGGTGTGGATGAAGACAGCAGCTACAGTGTGTTTGTCTCTTACATTGAGATTTACAACAACTACATCTATGACCTCCTGGAAGAGACTCCCTTTGACCCAATAAAGCCCAAGTAAGCTGGCTAAGTTTGCAGTTTTTACTGTTTTTGATCCTATAAATACAGTGTTTGTCAGCATAAGAGCCTTCTTTCCAAAACATTTATATCTACCACCAGCTTTTCAACAGTAGTCTATATAAAAATTGTTTACTTTAATTGGTTGTGTCAGTAGTACCAGTTTGTGGGTAGTTAATACTTACAACTTACACAAAGCTAAATTAGGTTTAGTCCCATTAGTTCACTTTTTTTTTTTTTTTTTTTTTTTTTTTTTTTAAATTTAGTAATATTTATGCACTTAGTGTATAGATAAATGTATTTTGTTTTTTCATTAGGTGGAATGGTGCAGGCACACCTCTGAGAAACAACACTGAGTTCATGTACGTGGCCAGTGAAATTCACTCATAGATGGACTTGCTGCCTTTTTATAATGATATTCCCTCCCTTGTTTAGCTGTTCTGCACGTCCTGTTTTATGCTTTCAAGTGCTTCTAGGGTGTCTGTGTCTGCTTTTGTCTTGGCTGTCTGTCTTGTGCTTTTGTTTTACTTGCTGGTAGGCGCCTATGCTGAGATTGAGCTTTGTTGCAACGTGGCTGAACAGCTTGTTTTCCTACTCTGTAGTTGCAGAAATGTTATCATACTGTATTTCACATTTCAGACCACCCCAATCCAAAATACTGCGTGAAGATCAAAACCACAACATGTATGTGGCCGGATGCACAGAGGTTGAGGTCAAGTCAACAGAGGAAGCTTTTGAAGTCTTTTGGAGAGGTAAGCTGATGTAGATGTTGACTTCTCTCTCTTTTTTTTTTTTTTTTTTTTTTTTTTAAAGGGGGTTTGTTTGTGGTTAGCACACAGAGCTATTGTGTGAGATCTTTTGTTTTCTGGACACAGGTCAGAAGAAGCGCAGGATTGCAAACACGCAACTGAACCGTGAGTCCAGCCGCTCTCACAGTGTGTTCATTGTTAAATTGGCGCAAGCACCTCTGGATGCAGATGGAGACAATGTACTTCAGGTCAGTGCTAATGCCTTCAAGACTCTTTCTCAGAATAAAATTGTAAAATAAATTTTAGTAAATATGGCTAATTAAAAAATATTTATTTTAATACTAATGCCCTTTGGTTCAAGGTTAACCATTGTTAAATACCAGTGTCAAAAACATGCAGTGTTCATGCTTCTGATTTTGTTGAAAGTTTAATGGATGTGATGTTTGTAGGGGTTTGGCTCCCCCTAGTGATAAAATGTGACCCTGGACCACAAAACCTGTCATAAGGGTCTTTTTTTTTTTTTTTTTTTTTTTTTTTTTTTTTTTTTAATTGTGTATGGTTTATGATGGGACAATATTTGGCTGAGATACAACTATTTGAAGATCTGGAATCTGAGGGTGCAGAAAAAATGTAAAAAGAAAATTAAAAAGTTGTCCAAATGAAGTTCTTAGCAATGCATATTACTAATCAAAAAAGGTTTTGATCTTTGCAGTAGGAAATTTACAAAATATTTTCATGGAACCTGATCTTTACTTAATATCCTAATGATTTTGGCATAAAAGAAAACTGAAAATTTTGACCCATGCAGTGTGTTTTTGGCTATTGCTACAAATGCTATTTTGCTATTTGCTTGTGCTGGTTTTGTGGTCTAGGGTCACAAATGATTCAGAAATTTCACCTTCAATTTATCCACTGTAATAAAAGAGTGAGAATGTTATGTATAATTTCAGTTTGTTAAAGTGTTTTAAATTAATAAATTTAAAACAGATGTTAAAGGAACAGTTCACCTAAAAATTAAAATCTTGATTTAGTCACCCTTGTTCCAAACCCACAAGACTCGAAGCATAAATTAACATTTTTAATGAAACCTAAATGGTTTCTGCCTTCAACAGCATCATTGGTTCTTGCAGAAGCTCAAACCTGTTTGTGTAATGGACAATATTGGCTTCCCTAATGCTCATATGTGAATAAATGCTTAATCACTTCAAAAATTAGGACATTTTATTTGTCACTTTGTGGGAAACTTGGATTGAACTGCTTTATTAATATGGTTTTCTTTTACAATGTCTTAATGAGCTCTTTGGGGCATAAAAGTTTTGTTGGAATGGATGAACGGAAATGTAACGTCTTCATTTGTATTCTAAACCTGAATGGGATATTTTAGAGTTTGGAACAATGTAAGAGTGAGTAATTGATAACAGAATTTTCATTTTTGGGATTAATGACTCATGTTGTTCCAAAACCATAAGACCTTTTGTTCATCTTCACAACACAAATTAATATTTTATTAAATCAGAGCTTTCTAACCCTTCATGAACAGCAACGCAACTATCACGTTCGAGGTCCAGAAAGGTAAAAGAAAGAAAACAAAAATAACACTTTTATTCAACAATTTCTTCTCCTCTGTGTCAAGTATTCTTTGTTGCAGTTGTTGAATAGTCGTTATTTTTGTTTTCTTCGTGCACAAAGTATTTTCGTAGCTCCATAATATTACGGTTGAACCACTGATGTTACATGGACTATTGTAATGATGTCCTTACTACCTTTCTGGGTCTTGAATGTGTCATTTGCATTGCTGTCTATGCAGGGTCAGAAAGCGAGGGTCTCATGTAGGGATGCACGATATTATCGGACTGATATCGGAATCGGCCGATAATGACTTCAAATGTAAATATCGGCATCGGCCCGATATGAAAAATTATGCCGATATGTTTTGCCGATAAGATGAATATGTTAACTCACATGTGCTAAGGGTGTGCTAGGGATTAGATCATGTCAGCAGTGTGGCTCATTCTTGAAGCAAAGTTTTGACTGAATGAGGAGTAGATTCACTGTTTTGGATCGATGCATTTAAACTGAGAATACACATACAGAATGATGCATAGCAATAGCACGTGCAGTGGCAGCAGAGGCTATAGGAGAAAACGCGCCGTTGTTCCATTTGGGATAATTTACTGTTGCCTGTTTCATATCCAGTCACTAGATCGCTAAATGCACATTTTAAATGGTTTTATGGTGCTCTTTGTTGTATTTTGAAACCCAATGGCTGTGTTTGCACATGACATGATCTGCATTTAAAATAAAAAGTAAAATTCTCTTTCTTCGGCGGCGCAACGGCAAAACACACTGTTGCTCATATGAAACATTTTTCGTGAATATGACACAAGTGAGGTATAAAGCATTCTTTATGTTAAATAATTGGTTAGCAGGCAAATGTTAGTAGCGACCATACTTTTGGATTCATGCCGTTCGAGCCAATACATTTAAAGCCATAAGCGGCTGTGTGTCCTGTTTTCCCGGTTGGTCACGAATTGCCACAAACTTAATAATATTTATAGTTTCTTTTCACAAATCATCACCGTCTCACCCTTTAATTTCGCAGGTTTGTTTTCTTGTCATTTACTTTTAATCCATGTTGTCGTATCATTTATGCGGGTAAACTGCGTGTGGGAAATAAAAGATTTCGTGGCAATAAATTAAGAATTCGTTAATAAGACTTTTTAATTCGTTCCCTTATTTTACAAATTAATAAATTAATAAAACGTAGGAACGAATTAACAAGTTGTAGGAAATAATTATGTTCGTGTCCCGCAGCCCTGTCAGAGCACAGTGCACCATATAAAATAATTAGAAATTATAATTAAACATGACTTAGTGACTACATTTCTATTACTTTCTTTCCATGTTGAATGCCTTTGTATTGCAGGGCTCTAGACTGATCAAAACTGTCACATGTTTTTTTTTTTTTTTTTTTTTTTAAATGTGCAAGTTAAAATTTGACGTGGTCGCACTGCTCCATACAGCGCGGGTTACAGAGTTACAAAGCCGTGGCATATTCAGGATTTCACTGATCACGAAGAGTAGTTTTCGTTGTGAGCGCTTCGGGTGTAGAGCCTGGTTTGTATTTGTAGTGTCAGCACGAGCCAGGCGGTGACGGCAAAAAGAACGCGACTATTCTGGAAACGATGGCGGACGGAGGATTTGGTTTTCGAGTAGGGTAAAAGACCGCTTGTTAAACCAGAGAAGGTAAACATGTTGGTATTCTTGTGCAAAAAAAAAAAAGTGTACTGTTTTGCCAGTTGGTCACGAATTGCGACATAACTTAATATTTTTATTTTCCCAAATCCTCACCGTCTCACCCTTTAATTTCTTAGGTTTATTTTCTTGTCATTCACTTTTAATCCATGTTTTCGTATCTCTTACTGTGATAAATTGCGGGTGGGAAATAAAATATTTCGTGGAAATAAATTAACAATTCGTTAATACTACATATTAATTCGTTCCCTCATTTTACAAATTAATAAATTAATAAATCATAGGAACAAATTAAGAAATTGTAGCAATGAATTATGTCCTGTTCATGTCCCGCAAAGCACCCTCACAGTCACCCAGTTTAGTTCTACTTTTCTGTTTTCGTTTTGAAATGTCATATTCAGATTGCGAATTCGAAAGTGAAAGCATCCGAAGTTCGGCTTATAACATAGCAAAAGTGAACTTAATTTACAAAATTCAGATCATAAATAATGCTAGTCTACTGATGAAAAAGAAGGGATTGAATGTAAACCGTTCATTACTATTTATTTAATCCTAACGAATAAGTTATTGTTAAAAACTAACTTTAATAAAATGATATATATCGGTATCGGTATCGGTATCGGCCAAAATGAGATGAAAAAATATCGGCATATCGGATATCGGCAAAAATCCAATATCGTGCATCTCTAGTCTCATGAGTTTGAAACAACATAGGGGTGGGTAATGACAGAATTTTTATTTTTGGGCAAACTAACCCTTTAGTGTTTTGTTCCCTTTTTCAGGATAAGAATCAGGTGAATGTGAGCCAGTTGTGTCTGGTTGACCTGGCTGGCAGTGAACGCACTAGCAGAACCCGAGCAGAGGGCAGCCGTCTCCGTGAAGCAGGTCAGGCAGCAGCTCAAAGAACTCTTTTTATTACTTTCAGGATTTCAGGGTTGTGTTTTGTATGAAGACCATATGGGTTTCTTTTTCTTCTCACAGGCAACATCAATCAATCTTTAATGACTCTGCGCACATGTATCGAGGTACTGAGGGAGAATCAGATGTGTGGCACAAACAAGGTATGTGAGACATTAACTGACCATATGATTGCTTAAAAGGAGAGAAACATCAAAGGCAGTCTTGACTTCTGTCCTTAGATGGTTCCATACAGAGACTCCAAAGTGACTCATCTATTCAAGAACTACTTTGATGGAGAAGGGAAAGTAAGGATGGTTGTGTGTGTAAATCCAAAAGCTGATGATTATGAGGAGACCTTGGTAAGCAATATTAACATACGGGTTAACAGATGGATTTGTCCTCTGCAGATTTGTTCTACTTACACTGTGACATTTCGGTTTTGTGTGTGTGTAGCTAGTGATGCGCTTTGCTGAGATGACTCAAGAGGTTGAAGTGGCCCGGCCCGTTGACAGGCCCATCTGTGGCTTCGCTGCTGGTCGCCGTCAGAGAAACCAGGCCTTCAAAGACGAGCTAACACGCAGGCTGGAGGAACGTGGTGGTCCTGTAGATGGAGGTATTTTTGCGCGTGCGTGTGTGTGAGAACTTGCATGTTACATTTTCACACGATGTGTGTTAACATATAGGTGAGGTCAAAAGTTTGCAAAAGCTGATTATTTTACCAAAATATGAGGAATCATACAAAATGCATGTTATTGTTTTAGTACTGAATAAGATATTTCTCACAAAAGATGTTTAATTATAGCCCACAAGAGAAAATAGTTGTTTGTCCTGAACAAACCGTCCTTCAGGTGTACGTTTCTTATTTTGCCTACATATTTTTTTTCATTTAGTACTGCCTTTCAGAGGCTACAGAAGATATTTGCATGTTTCTCAGAAGACGAAATTACATTGTAATTTTACACTGATCTTTAAATTCAAAAGTTTTCACCCCCTAGCTCTTAATGCATCGTTTTTCCTTTTGGAGCAGCAGTGAGTGTTTGAACCTTCTGTAATGATTTTAATGATTCTGAAAGGGGGATGCGACCTTTTGATCTCAATTGTAAAAGAAAAAATAATAATAAAGTGCATGCAGAAGTGATTCCATACTAAAGTCTTATACTGTTAGTTTTTTATTTTTGTTTGTTTCAGTAATGTCAATTGTGATCTGTTACAGATTCTCCAACAGTATTGAACCAGCTGCTTCAGTCCTTCCCTCCACTTCCTCCCTGTGAGATCTCTGGCCCTAACGATGATGTTACTCTGCCCAGACTCATTGAGGCCCTGGAGAAGAGACACAAGATTCGACAGATGATGATTGACGAGTACAATAAAACTGGTAAAATCATCACTTTATTCAGAGCTGTGTTAATGGTCTTTCGAGCACAGTGTTTTTCCTAATTTCCGGCCATGATTCTCTTTCAGCCAACATGCTGAAGTCTGTGCTTCAGGAGCAGGACAGCAACGTTCTCTCCAAGGAGAACTTCATCCAAGAGCAACGTGGCAAGCTTGGTGAAAAGGACAAAATGATCCAGAACCAGAAGAATGAGATTGATCGTCTGGAAAAGAAATCCAAGATGCTGGAATACAAGGTATTTGCACTATCACTGAGTCAAGGTTAAAAAAAAAAAAAAGGGAATCAAGCACAATATCTTTAGAAATTAATACCTGTATCAAGTGCAAAAAAATTCAAATATTGAGAAATTCACCTTAGAATTGTCCAAGTTAAGTTCTTAGCTTGCATACTAATTAAATTAAGTTTTGGTATATTTATGGTAGGAAATTTACAAAATATCTTCATGGGATATGATCTTTACTTATATCCTAATGATTTTTGGCATCCACTTTTCAAAAGAAAAATCAATAATTTTTACAAATACAATGTAATGTGCTACTTAAGACCAGGTCCTGGGTAACACATAAATTTGAAAAGATGAGTTTCCACAAATATTATGGTTGAAATGACCATAAATGTTTTTTTTTTTTTTTTTTTTTTTTTTTTTTTTTTTTTGTGTATCATAGACTAAGTTTTGAATATGGCCTCTAATGCATTTGCAATGTTCTTGTGTATACAGATTGACATTCTACAGAAAACCACCAACATCTATGAAGAAGACAAGCGTTCTCTACAGCAGGAACTGGAAAGCAGAGAACAGAGGCTCCAAAGAGAAGTGTCTGAAAAGAGACGCATGGAAGCACGCATGCAAGGCATTGTCACTGACGCCAAGCTTAAGTGGGAGAAGGAATGTGTGAGTGTCTTCCATAGATCATATATGTGAAACAAGATGCAATTTAATTTGTTAGTGGTGTGATACATGCAGCTGTTTGCTCGCTCTCTACAGGAGAGGCGGGTAAATGCCAAGCAACTGGAAATGCAGAATAAGCTGTGGGTGAAGGATGAGAAACTCAAACAGCTCAAAGCCATCGTGACAGAGGGAAAGACTGAGAACCGGCAGCCACAGCGGCCATCCAGAGAAAAGGACAAAGTGCCTGCCAAGAGATCCGCTTCCCCATCGCCTGTTCCTGTACGTTTAACTGACATGCGTTTCTAGACTGCCTGCCCCTGAGATTAATGCCTAACCTAATCCACAAACCTTATGTCTGTGCATGGTCTGCTATGCAGTGTCTGTGTGTGTAATTACCCTGTGCACTTTTTTTTGTTTTGTTTTTTTTACAGATTCCCACCTGTTTTTAATGCCCTAAATACTGTTTTTAATGTACTGGTGTTTGTTGCATGCAAACCATGTGTGTACTAATCTCATGTCGCTTGCAGTCTCCCTACAATGGCTCTCAGTCATCCCTCTCTTCCCTGGAGCCCATATATAACTTCTCTCAGACGGTCAGGCCAGATCCTCACTTCCCCAGACCAGGCAGTGTGTCTGTGGCCTCCTGCATCTCCGAGTGGGAGCAGGGTGTCCCGCAGTCTCGCAGGCAGGGTAGCCAGTCGCCTCCAGACAGTAGGAAGAGAGCTCAGGGCCTTCCCGACAGTCTTAGCAGGAGGAGAGGCAGGTGTTGGGCCAAAGAGGTGCCTGTCCAGCCAGCTGAGGTAGACCTAGAGGAAACGGGTCACTGGGTCAGTGGAGTATCTTGCTGTAGTTGTAGGTAGAGCTTCGACGAGACACTAATATAGACTCATTGTAGACCTTTTGATCTGTTTCTCAGTTGCACTAATTATTACCCAGACAATCTATGTGTAAAATAAGGTATTATGTGCTGCTTATTTTACCATGTAATGGCTGTTTTGCACTTTTAGACAAATAAATTTGAGTTTTCATCTTCTCAATGTCATCTGTTTCTCCTGCATATAATTGAACTTGTCTAAAGTGTATGAAAAGCAATTGAATACTGTCATAGGTTGTGTAAGAAATGCCAGCATTTGCAGACTGAAAAGCACATTTATTTTTGGAGCTTGTTTGCATGAGCTTTTTTCTTTCCTCTTAACAGCTTGGTACATTTAGTTTGTGCTTCTGTAGAGCTTGACTAACACACTAACGCTTGATCATGCTTAAGGACCGTTTTCTGTTTGCCTTACTGTGCTTGTTTTAATTGAATAGACTGCGGCGCCGGTTCGGCCTCTACACAGACGCTCGCACTCCGCAGGTGGGGAGAGGTGGGTTGATCATAAACCCACCACTAACGTGGACCTCGATACAGTTCTGCAGCCAAACATCCCCAATGCCATCAAAGTGAACGCTCCCAATGAAAAAGCTCTGTCCAAGTGTGACAAGTACGTTCTGACGCACCAGGAGATTGCATCAGATGGAGAGATTCAGACCAAGCTAATCAAGGTAGCTTTGTCTTTCGAGTGGTCTTGCTCAATCTGTTTTGGTTGTTGAGTGAAAGTAAAATCTTTTTTTCTTTATTAGGGTGAAGTGTTCAAAACTAGAGGTGGAGGACAGTCTGTTCAGTTCACAGATATCGAAACGCTCAAGCAGGAAAACCCTGTTGCGGCTAGGTAACTGAATGACTACCAGTGCATTTCAAACTTAATTTTTAGTTCCATAGTGAATGCTGTATTGTTTTTGATTTGTAGCCGTAAGAGACGATCATCAGAGACTGGTCCTGAAGGTGAGCCCATGGAGGGAGACTGGACTGATGTGGAGACAAGGGTAAGATACTGATATTCTCTAGCCAGGTGCAGCCACTGCGCACTTAAAGCAGGGTTTGTACAAGGTGCTTAAAGTACTTGAATTTGACTCTTTGAAATGTAAGGTCTGGAAACACTTGAAAATAGCTACATTCCTGAAGCGGTACTTGAGAAGTACTTGAATAATTGAATTGTATGTATGAAATAAGTGTTTAATTTTATTTCAATAAAAATATCTTTTCATGCAAAATTTTAAATTTTAAAAAACATTTTTTTTCCCGGCTTATTTCAGTAAATGCCATAAAACTAACAAGCTAAGCCAGTAGTGGTAGTGAGAGTGTTGTGTGAACATGGCTAAAGACGCAAAGAGGAACAGATGAACCGATTAAGTCATTTACGCTCTGATTGATTCAAACTTGTGACTTTGATCATTCATTTCAAGCGATTCGCAAGCAAAAACCAGATAAAATTAACTGAGCTATTCATTTTAAAAAGCATGTATATGGGTGAAACTGAGCTTTTTGAAGCTCCTAATCAGTTAAACCATTCGATTGCAAAATGATTCACTGTTTTGAAGTGCTCCAGTCAGAATGTGGAGGAAATATTTTGCTTCAAATCGTTATTTGGAGCATAAATCATTTGATTTAGATCAGAATTTCAGACTGAGTTCATTAGTCATTTGATTTAGATCAGAACTTTGGAGCAGGCTCGTGAATCTTTTGCTTCCGATCGGAACTTCGGAGGGCAGATCACGAATCATTTGATTTGGATCTGAATTTCAGAGCACAAATCATTTGATTTAAGTTAGGATGTTGGAGCAGGTTTGTGAATCTTTTGCTTCAGATTGGAACTTAAGAGCGTAAATCGCAATTTATTCGATTTAGATCAGGATTTCGGCTTGAGTTCATTAGTCATTTGATTTAGATCAGAACTTTGGAGCAGGTTCGTGAATCTTTTGCTTCAGATCGGAACTTCGGAGTGCAGATCACGAATCATTTGGTTTAGCTCAGGATTTTGGAGTGGGTTTGTGAGTCATTTGATTTGGATCTGAACTTTGGAGCAGGTTCGTGAATCTTTTGCTTCAGGTTGGAACTTTGGAGTGCAGATCATGAATCATTTGATTTGGATTGGAACTTTAGAGCGCAAATCATTTGGTTTGGTTCAGGATTTTGGAGCGGGTTTGTGAGTCATTTGGTTTAGATCAGAAGTTCGGAGTGGGTTTGCAAGTCATTTGATTTGGATCTGAATTTCAGAGCACAAATCATTTGTTTTAGGTTAGGATGTTGGAGCAGGTTTGTGAATCTTTTGCTTCAGATTGGAACTCAAATTATTCGATTTAGATCAGGATTTTGGAGCGAATTTCGTGAATATTTTGTTTTGGATCAAAACTTTGGAGCAAGTTCGCAAATCTTTTAATTCAGATAAGAACTGTGGAGTGCGAGTCATTTGATTTGGATCAGGATTTCGGAGTGGGTTCGCAAGTCATTTGATTTAGATCAGAGCTTTGCGTATCATTAGTATATTTTTATTTGTCTTTTTTCAGAATTTGAAAGACATTGTTTGATAAGTGAGATCTCTGAAGTCCTTGAAAGACAAAAGTAGTGCTTAAGTCCTGGATTTTCACTTTAGAGTATCTGTATGAACCTTGTTAAAGGGATAATTCACCCTAAAATGAAAATCGTCCTTAATTGCTCGCCCTCATGTCGTTTCAAACTTGTAAGACCTTTGTTCATCTTCGGAACGCAAATTAAGATAAACAAAAAATGACTTTATTCAATTTTTCTTTTCAGGGTCTTCTTTCTAGTAATATTTTTATACTTGTTTCGTAACCCATCTCTCATCTTTATTCTCTAGTGCTCTGTGGCAGTGGAGATGAGAGCTGGCTCAAACCTGGGACCTGGATACCAGCATCACGGATATACAAAGTAAGCTCTTTGTTTACACTCCTCTCCAGTCACATTGAAAACCAGCTTTTAAAAATTTCCTTCTATCTTGTTTTTTTTTGTAGACGCAGAAAGCCTTGAGACTGCTCTAGTATTGCCATCACAGCAGAGTCCTTTCCTCTCGAAGCCTCTCATTACTGTGTGCAATAGCAAATTCACTTTATAATATTTAACTTTTTTAAATGCTTTTTATGAAAGAATTCTTTTATGGAAGACTACACATGTTCACCAAAGCTGTTTTTGTACTGCGTTTTCTACCTGGGTGTTGCCATGTAAAATTCCAATCACATTTGGTGTAAGTGTGGGTCAGGGTGGGTTTCAGATCAAAAAAAGTGTTAATGTTTTGTTTTCTAACTGTCTCAAGCACATTAGGTATTTGTGTGTATCTTTTCTTTTTTATATATGTTGATGTATACTCGCATTTGGGCAGTTAAGACAAAGCATTTGCTGTTTCTTTAAAAATCCTATAAGTCATTTTCATGACTTTGGCAGGCAGCACCTTGGAAGAGCACTCTTTCCATGTAGTTTCACTTGTATAGTATTGCTGCAGACAAAACTGTTAATAAACAGGATTTGATATATTTGCTTGGTTTTTATAGTGGTTATTTTGCGCATCTATTCCGTTTTCCCTTTTCATAATGTAGTTCTCTAAACACTCAATGCGGTTCTATAAGAAAGCAGTAGATGGCAGCAGTGTTTTAACTATTAAGGTCAGATGTTTTAGTTCCTACACCAAGCCTCCCATTAGGTCGTATTTTGTACTGTTTCATGTAGTTCATATAGGATACTGTAAATATGAACTAGGAGACTTGTGATGGGAAGTATCAGAATGTTCAGTATCAGTGTTTTTGTCATCAAACTGTAATTGTCAGATTATGTAAAAGGTGTGACTTAATTTCTTAAGAGGCATTTAACACTAATTAAAAAGTGTGAATCTCATATGCATAAAATACTGGCCAAGATTTTTTTTTTAACTGTCAAAAATCATTATTCATATTAATTTTTAAATGCAGTATCCATAATCTGAGAGGTGCTAAAATGTCATGTTTTCATGTATGTGTAGTGTCCATTGGTAGACAAAGTGTCTTAAGAACTGTTTAGTCTATAGTCAGTAGTTGAAGAAACTCTTGTATTGAACCCTAAGCCAACTTTCGTCTGACCTATGGGGACCCATGTAAGAATATAAGTGCAGGAAAACGTTAAAATTAATGTCAATGGATGGATATTTTATTAAATACATTAGTGCTATTAGCTTGTAGAATCTTTTAGTTGCTTCTGCCTTGATGAGTAACAGCATCCATACCATTATTATAAGGTTCTAAAATCCATTTTAAGTGAATTCAGTAATTTATGCTTGAGTAGATATTTGAATAAATTATAAAACACTATTTATTAAATAACACATCAAATCTGACTTGGGTATACAAAATGCATTAAAATCCACAATGCACACAGACCCAGTGTGAATGTGCCAGACAGTGTCATACAAAACTGTTGCTGAAATCATGCACTGCTGTTGTTTACATGACCACAAGTGACATGGTATGACTAAAACCGATTCTAAAAGCTTAGCTGTGTTGAATCACTTGATTTAGCCACTTTCACACCCTTTGGCATTAACAAAGAAAAACAGTAGAACTGTTTTCTTTGTTGGAGTTTGAGTTGTTAAACTCTGCTTGGAAGCTGTTACACTTCTGTTTTTGGTGATTCAATGCAGTCTCAGTCTTGCAAAATTACTGGACCAAAACAAGAATTACCTTCATATAACCTGAAACCGTTAACATCTCTTATTTAGTATGAACACAAACATTCATGCATGTCTTTATGATGGTAGAAATTAATTTTATTCACTTGTTGGATCTGTTGCAGAATATACACTGTAAGAACACCAATTTCAGGCAAATTGAGCTATGGCTTTTTTTCTTTCCCTGAGAGTTTAACAGTACTTAACACTATGACAGACTGTTGGATTGTATTGCAGAAATTGCTGACTAAACGTCCGTTACGTTACGTTGTAAACATGGCCATAACCAGCAATGAGGTCACGATATGAGGTACATTTTTCATGTTCAAAAATAAAATGTGTTCTCTGAATGACTAATTTGCAGTTTCAAAACTCCTCATATGAGTGTATGCATGTATAATTAAGTTTTGACCGTTTGCAAGAACGTTTAGCGTCCGTGGTGTGAAAATAATCACTGCAAGACTCTAAGTGAAGTGAACGCGGTTTGACAGAGCGAGTGAGGGCGCATTGCCAGATCCATTCATTTATAGTCTCATTTATAGTCTCTAAAAAAAAAATGTATAGTCTCTAAAGAGCAGTTAAGCTCATTACATTTTAAAAAAAACAAGTAATTTCATGACGTTGACGTCAGGTCGTCACACGTGACCACTATAAAAACCAAGCAAATGTATCAAATACTGTTTACTGTGGGTCACCCGTCCTGTAAGACGCTCAAAGCACAAGACTTTCAGTCGGTCGGTCGCTTGATTTTGGCACTTAGTACGCGCCATAGATCCAGCTATTATAAGCACCTTCAGACTTGTCTTTCCCACTTAATTTGACACTTTAAAAAGTAAGAAAAAAAGAGGGGGAAACTAGCACTTTAGGTTTAGCGATATATTTAGTTTTTCCCATCTTATTTACCAAAGATTTGAACTTTTTTAAATGTATTTTTCGGTTTTTATTTGTCTTCATAGCAATATCTAGCAACACTCCCTGGTGAAAAAACCAGCATATGCTGGTAGGTATGTTTTGATGCTGGGATGCTGGTCCTTTGCTGGTTGATGCTGGTCCTTAGCTGGTTTATGATGGTCCGTTGCTGGTTCATGCTGGTCCTTGACCAGCAACATGACCAGCAAAAACCAGCAAAGGACCAGCTTAAACCAGCATCAAAACCTACCTAACCAGCATCCCAGCATCAAAACATACCTACCAGCATATGCTGTTTTTTTCACCAGGGCTGCTTATTGTTGACAGGATACGCATTCGGCAAACGTAAAAAACATCATGACGTTATCTGTCAGAAACAATATCATCGCTATCAAAAACAGTAGCCTTTAACATTAGTACACAGATCATTTGTAAATTTAATGGGTAAGGTTTCCGGTCTCATCCGCGTACAAATCAGCTGGTTTTGCTGCTTGATATTGCAAATCAGTGTCTTTCCATGTTATTTTAATGTACTATATTAATAATGAACACGCTGGTTTGTAGTACAAACAGTTTTACCATTTACTGCACATTGTTATTCTACTCGTTATTTCCCTAAAGAGTATTTTAACAGCACAATCGGCGCGAAACTTAAACAATGCCACTGACTGAACCGAACGGAACTCGCAAATTTTCCCGATTATTGTTGCTGAAAATGATCAATTACTGTCATGTTTTGGACTGTACAAATCTTTCGGACCGGGATAAACATTTGGAGTGCTATAGACTGCCAAAAGTTATAACAAATCAAGGAGAAATGTGCAAAAAACTGTCTGAGGAAAGAAGGCGTTTGTGGTTGGCCAAACTTAACCAGGGTTTCCAGGGCAAGAATCTTGACAACATTCATGTTTGTTCTTATTTCCGGTCAGGTAGGTGAAATATTAGGCTAATATCTTAATTAATACTGCTTAATTAATCTTTACCACCTGTTAACTTTAGTTTGTCAAAATATTGCACCCTTTCCTACTTACTAGGTAGGTAGCAGCTTCCACATGTTTTTTTTTTTCGTGGTTTAAACAGCATAAATTAGCAGAACAAGATATTCAGTAGTGCATTAACAGTGCAATCCATGCTGTTGTTTACATCCGTGTATATGGCCGCGCATCCGGGTAACTGAAGTAATTGTGATGTCTATAGCGAATAATAAACTGGAAGTCTCATCCATAGGCTTACTTTCACATTGAAGGAAAAGGTGGATAATTAGCATGAATAATAAACAACTAATATCCAACCATAATCTTACAGTGAAGTATTACAATGTAAACGTCTACATGTCTCTTTTAAAGTGTTTAATATATATATAACGAGTTGTATTTGTAGGAGTTATTATAGCACAATTCTTAACCACACCCCAGACCTCACTAATTTTCAAACCGCCATGGTTGTAAACGGTTATTAAAAATGGTCATCGGTTCTGCCAACTTTAAGCGGTTTCCTTCCATCAGGTTTTTCTTTCTGAAATGTAAGACTGCAGTCATCCTGCATGTATGTAATTGTGTTTTTTGGTGGGTTGCGGTTGGTTGGGTTTGGTTAGGATTAAGATGTTAGAGGGTGATTGAGTGTTTGTTGCTTTGAGCGGAAGCAATTTAGTATCAGGATAAAAAAGTGTGTCTGTACGTACAGGTCAAGGGGATCGGAGCGGCAGCAATTCCGCTGAAGTACCTGAAGTGGACCATGTCTAAAGAGTTTGGAGCCCAGACATTCCATTTCAAATGAGGCAAACTTCTTCCAAAATATTTCCCTAATATTTCAGTTTCCTTCCTGGATTTACCTTTTGATTAAACCGATTGCTTACAAGGCCCGAACAGCAAATTTAATTTCGAAAGAATTTCTAATTCTACCATTCATTTCCACAGCAAGCTTGTGAGCATTATGCAAAGGTTTTTCTGCTCTGACTCAAGGGTATGTTTTTGTAAGTCCACTCCTATGTCCTATGTATTTCTCTTTCAGCTGAGAATAAGCTATCTGCCTCTGTGACACATCTCAGTCTCAGTTCTGTAAAGAGAGCAGCTCATGGGCCCAGTCTCTGTCTCTCTCTCTATTAGCACCATAGCCAAGTCCTGATGGTGGATATCTCATCTGCTCCTCTGACTCTATTTCAATTTGGAGGCACTAGAGAGTGACTAACATGGAGCGCCTCCAAGAGAGGGTCAAGGGCTCCAAGCAACGAGCAGACATTAAACTCACTTGTGCAAGCCATCGAGTGCTCTGCTTTTTGACCATACGCAGTTTGATGAGCCACACTACAATATAATCATTTGGCTCGGCTGGCAATGGCTCTGGAGTTAGCAAGAACGTTATGCTATGATAGAGCTTTAGATTACTGCATTAGGATTATGATCCAATGAAGTGAGAAAAAGAATAAGAGAGAGACGCATGAGCAAAACTAGAGGACTACCATTTGGAGAGCACCTAGCTTGAAAATATAGCAATTTCAAACAAATAAGCATGGATTGCTCACTTATGCGCTGGAGTGAAAGGTACTATTGGTGCTGGAAAAAGCCTTCGCTGTTATGGTGAGCTTGTTGATTTATGTATGTTGTAAGAGATAAGAAAAGCAATCTTAGGAATTTTAGTTTCTGTCATTAAAATGTATATATTAGGAAACAATGTATTTAAAATGAAGGGGATTGTCTAATGGGGGATGATGTGTTGAGAATCCCCTATTATTGCATGCTTTCATTTGTGGAATAAATAAATCATGGCTGCTGACACTGATAAAACTTTTGCCAGTATAGACAACTGTCATATCAGGCATAAAATAAAATAAATATGTATATAATAAAATAAAAAAGATAATAATAATAAAAAAAAAAAAAAAATAATAATAATACAAATAATAAAACAATATAATAATACAAATAAAAAATAAAATAAAAATAACAAAAATAATCAAATAAAATAAACAACAAAATAAAAATAAATAATAAAATAAAATAAATAAAACAATAAAATACAAATAAATTAAGGGCATTGTCTAATGGGGGCTGACATGTTGAGATCCTACTCAAATACTACTCACTTTATCTCAGTAACCCCCTGTTACTTCATATTTTCATTTGTGGAATAAATTAATCATGGCTGCTGGCAAATAGAAAGCTTTTTTTTCTACAATGACACTGGTAAAACCTTTGCCAGTATAGACAACCATCATATCAGACATAAAATAGAACAAAATAAAATAAAATTAAAATTAAATTAAAAATAATAAATAATAAAAAATAAATTAAATAGAAAATTAAATAATAATAAAATACAAATATAGAATAAAAATAAAAACAAAAAATTTAAATTAAATAATGTAAATACAAATAACATAAAAAAATAAACAAAAAAAATAACAAAAATAATAAAATTAACTAAAAAACAATCAAAAATAAAATACAAATAAAAAAAAAAACTAAAAATATAATTAAAAAAACAATATAAATTAAAAGTAAATAAAAAATAAATGAAAATAATAAAATCATTTTATTATTGCTGATAGTTTATTTGGTTTAGCAGATTTCTCACTGTAAAAAGAACATTTAGAATTTTTATAGCTAATGATTGGGATAGAGTACTACTGTTAAAACAGGAATAACAAATAATAAAAATAATAAATATTATTTAGAACTAATTTGTCTAATGCTTCCAAGTGTAAAAGGAAAATCATTTCAGAAGAGCAAGTAATTGTATGGAACATTTTGTTAATGTTTTGGAAAAAATGTTAAAGTATAAAAAAGAAGAGCATGTTATTAAAGTTTGATTAAAGATTACAAGGCCAAAAAGGCATTTTCAATAATCTCGACAAATGAATGAAAAAAACAAAATAGATAGTAAACAGGGTTGATTACAAAGACAAAGCATTTTGTTAGCATTAATGTTCACAAATGAATCAAACTAGAAAATAGAAAGTAAAAAGATTTTGTGTTGTCTTTAAAAAAAAAAAGAAAGAAAAGAAAGTCCTTGAGCAATTAAATTTTGACGATAAAACAAATTGGATCATGCCAGGGGAGAAGTACTTACCAGAATGCAACAGTAGTCATTTGGCTCATTTCTAAAGGAAGGAAGTTCTTTGAACAAAGTGAAAGTAATTCTCTATTTAAGTGCTTAACCTGCAGAATACACAATAACGAATTAAAAAACGTGTTGGAGAGAAAATACTGGAGAACTGCCTGCTTGAATTCACACTAATTAGTCAGCTTGGCTTTTCAAAATAAATGATTGCATGGTTTATCTGCTATTTGGATGATTAATTCCTGCAAAGAGTCTTTTTTCGTCCTCTGCGAGCCTATCGCTTGCCGCAGGAGAAACGGACACAAAATAATTTGGAGTAAGGCAGACCGTCTAATGAGCTTTTCACTGTGTTTCCCACCACACCGACCCATTACAGATGCAAATTTCTCCATGTTTATTCTATGCGTATATGTAATCGGCCTGTGTACTCTTCGTTCGTTTTCTCATTAATGAGTTTTTAACGTTCAGTTTACCCTCTCCCATTTCAAGCGATGCCACAGATGTAGGTAAAATGTAAGATTTTCATCATGGCCTGTTGAGTTGATCGGCGTTCGATCTGACGTGTAAACCAGGTGTCCTTGAGCTTCACGGCCTGTCGGGTCATGTCAGTGCAGTCGTCTCCGGCGCACAAGCTGTTGCTGTTTTCCCATGTTTGGCTGATGTTATGTATTATGTAGACGCTCAGGGAGTGAATTGTCAACGCTTAGTGTTTGGCATTATGCAGTGGAAACCTTCCTTCACATGCTGTAAACAAGGCTGCCATGCCGAGTCTATTAATCATTTAACCACCGGGACAAAGGCTGGTTATGGTGGTCAGCTGAGGAGGCTTTCTAGCAGCCTTTTAGCTGAATTAGATGAGGGGGGCCGCTTTTTCCTCTCTCATATCATGATGGCAGCTTCCCCTCAGGGGCGATGAGGTTTAGAAGGGCATGTTGTGGTTGGTGGCGGTTGAACCGCAGATGAAGCTGCCCTTTAAAGGCCCATATACCTATCTAGATGTGTCCTGGGGAGCAGTCACTGACATTAAAACTCAATTAGTGGACGAGTCTGTAAATACTGCATGAGCCCGGCGCTTTGCTAATGAAGGCCCAGAGCAGGGTTCCCGCTCTACATCTTGATATGTCAGGACCGCGGCTGCCTGCGAGCCAGCGTGTCAGTCCAAAGGGAGGTTAAAATGCAGATGAGTGTTGACAGTCGGGTGCAATTGTCATTCAGCGCGTCTTGTGCCCTCCCCGGGGTCTCATCTCGCTTTACTGTGGTGCTTCACTCTTCTTCGGCTCCTGCTCATCATTACGCATACCAATACGCAGGGTAAATTGAGATATGAGCTGCATCTTAATATGAGCTGCACCGGGTCAGTCTATTTTGCCTTGTCCTGAGGCGCGTTCAGAGTGAAAATGTGTTCGGTATCGCCTGAACTGCCTCTGCTGCATGTGATTGTCTAAAATGCTCTGTTTTTATTTCTCGTTTCTCGTGTAACAAAAAGAGTGTAAGTTTAACACTTTTCACCACTCATCTTATTACTGATTTTTAAAGTCCAGTCCAGAATTAAATTTGTCATTATTTACTAAACTCCTCATTCCAAAATTTCTTCGGTGGCACAGGCTCAGCAGAATGTTGGCAATGCTGTTTTTGTCATTACAGTTAATAAAACTATTATTAAAGTATGTTTAGCAAGAAAATACTATTTCAGTTTTTCTCCTTCAAAAGTTTTCATTTTATTTAATGTGTTACTTGTCAGTTCTTTGCAATTCTTTGCAAAATTTACTATCAATTTCTTGTAAATTGCTTGTTCTTGATTACTGCACCAATAACTGAAGTATCTTTTACAAAAAACAAACACTATTTCAGTATTTCTGCATATCTGCATATTTCTGCAGTCTGTTAATTGTCAATTATTTGTAATTATTTGTGAAAATTGCTATCAATTTCTTGTATATTACTTGTTTTTGTATACCACACCAATAATTGGAGTATGTTTTACAAAAAACAAACACTATTTTAATATTTTGCTTCAAAATTTCATTATAATTCAGTGTGTTGCTCTTTATAATTATTTGCAATATTTATATCAATTTCCTGTAAATCGCTCATTCTTGTATATTGCACCAATACTTGGAGTGTTTTACAAAAAACACTCTCACTATAATTTTAATGTGTTACTTGTCGACTCTTTGTAATTATTTGCAAAATTTACTATCAATTTCTTGTAAATGGCTTGTTCTTGATTATTGCACCAACAACTGGAGTATCTTTTACCAAAAACAAACACTATTTCAGTATTTCTATTGAGTTAATTGTCAATTATTTGTAATTATTTGTGAAAATTACTATCAATTTCTTGTAAATTACTTGTTTTACAAAAAAGAAACACTATTTTAATATTTTTGCTTCAAAATTTCATTATAATTCAATGTGTTACTCTTTATAATTATTATTATTATTATTTATAATAATTATATCAATATTTAATATCAATTTCCTGTAAATTGCTCATTCTTGTATATTGCACCAATACTTGGAGTGTTTTACAAAAAAACCTCACTTAAAATCTCACTATAATTTAATGTGTTACTTGTTGACTCTGTAATTATTTGCAAAATTTAATATCAGTTTCTGGTAAATTGCTTGTTCTTGTATATTGCACCAATAATTGGAGTACTATTTACAAAAAATTATTATTTCAACATTTCTGCTTTAAAAATCTCACCATTATGTGTAAAGTTTAATTTAGTAAATTTATATTTTACAAATATATATATATTTTTTTCTACTTAAAAAAACTCACTATAATTCAGAGTTACTTGTCGATTCTTTGTAATTATTTGTAAAAATGTACTATTCACTATTGTTCTTGTATACTGCGCCAAAAATTGGAGTACCTTTTACAAAAAAAAATTCTATTTTAGTATTTCTACTTCAAAATCTCACTATAATTCAACATTCCTTGTCGACTGTTTGTAATTGCATGTAAAATTTACTATCAATTTTTTGTACATTGCTCGTTCTTGTATAGTACTCCAATTGGAGTATGTTTTAGAAAAAAAAAATCTCACTATAATTCAAAATACTTGTCAATTCTTTATAATTAGTGTGTAAAATTTACTGTCAATTTCAATTTCTATTTCAGTATTTCTACTTCAAAATCTCGCTGTAATTCAATGTTACTTGGTGATTTTTTGTAATTACTTGTAAAATTTACTATCAATTTCTTGTACATTGCTTGTTCTTGTACATTATGCCAATAATTGGAGTACATTTTACAAAAAAAATACTATTTAAGTATTTCTACCTAAAGAGCTAACTATTATCTGTAAAATTTAATATCAATTTCTTGTAAATTGTATATTGCGCGTTTATAAAAAAAAAAAAAATCTACTTCAAAATCTCACTTGTGTTACTTCTTGTTTCTTTGTAATAATTTGCGAAAGTTTCTAGAAATTTCACAGTGTAAAACTGTTTTTACATTACATTTTTTCATTGTGGGGACTAAGGGGCTGTCAAGCTCCAACAAAAACACCCTAAAATAGCTCCATATGCATTATACTCCAAGTATTTGGAAGTGATATGATAGCTTTGTATGAGAAACAGGATAAAATTCATCTTGCCTGATAGCCATGTTCACAATTCACTTTCGCTGTATAAAGAAAAGCAGCTTGGATATTCTGCTTTAAATAACTCATGACATGAGGGTGAATAAATGATAACAGAATTTTCATTTCTGGGTGAACTGTTCATTTAACAGATACTGATAAATATTATTTAATGGAGTTAATGGATGCTTGCCAGACATCTGTTTGGAACCTTTCATGATATTTTGAAATGTAATTATCTTTGTAAAAATGAGACAATGATTCTCTTACTATGAAGGATATTTGTCCAAATAGAGGAATGTTACAATCAACAGATCTGGTGCAAATGCCAAAAACTTGTAATAAAAACATGGACGCCTTCCAGCATAAGCAACCTAAGAAACAAGTAGTTTCTACAGAATAAATATCCTTTCATGTGTATCACAATATGAGGATGAATGAACTGTTCATTATTTTCCCCTCAGGGTCTTTGTTTCTGACAGTGCTTTAACTCTCTGCAGCTGTCAGATGTTTTGGTTCCTGAAGTCTAGTGCATGTGCTGCCCACACTCTAACAGGCTGTGACCTCGCAGCGGTGACAGTCTGCCAGAACTGATTTCCGTTGACTCACTTTTGCTGTGACCACTGCGAGTCCTTCACAGAGCTGCACGGTTACATGGCTTGTTGGTTTCATCCAGTTGGTGTTTTTCAGTTAGGCAAGAGGCTTGTTTGCATGGTATGCACATTTATTTACCTACAATAAATATACAAATACAAATCTATTAGATTAAATTTTTTATCAGAATCTCAATTAAAGTGATAGCAACAAACTGGAATGCATCCACACAAAAACTCACAATTGCGAGTTATAAAGTCCATTTCCAAGGAGAAAAAAGACTGATATTTTTAAAGAATTGCGACTTTATATCTCACAATTTTGACTTAACTTGCAATTGCCAGTTTATATCAGACAATTGCTCAGAATTGTGACTTTAAATCTCGGAATTCTGACTTTATAACTCGCAATTGCGAGTTTATATCATGCAATTGCGTCTTTATTTCTCAGAATTGTGAGTTTATATCACGCAATTCTGACTTTTTCTATACAAACTTGCAATTGTGAGTTATTAAGTCCAGTTCTGAGGAGGAAAAAAAGACTGATATGTTTACAGAATTTCAAGTTTACATCTCGCAATTCTTACTTTTTTCTCAGAACTGTGAGATATAAACGCACAATCTCGAGATATAAAGTCAGAATTACTAGATATAGCGAGATATAAATCCGCAATTCTGACTTTTTTTTCTCACAATTGCGAATTTGTATCTCGGAATTCTGACTTTTTTCTCAGAACTATTAGATACAAACTCACAATTGCGAGTTATAAAGTCCATTTCCAAGGAGAAAAAAGACTGATATTTTTAAAGAATTGCGACTTTATATCTCACAATTTTGACTTAACTTGCAATTGCCAGTTTATATCAGACAATTCTGACTTCATTTCTCAGAATTGTGACTTTAAATCTCGGAATTCTGACTTTATAACTCGCAATTGCGAGTTTATATCATGCAATTGCGTCTTTATTTCTCAGAATTGTGAGTTTATATCACGCAATTCTGACTTTTTCTATACAAACTTGCAATTGTGAGTTATTAAGTCCAGTTCTGAGGAGGAAAAAAAGACTGATATGTTTACAGAATTGCGAGTTTATATCACACAATTCTGACTTCATCTCAGAATTGTCTTTAAATCTCGGAATTCTGACTTAATAACTCACAATTGCGAGTTTATATCATGCAATTGCATCTTTATTTCGCAATTCTGACATAAGCATTTAAGTCTCTTCTGTTTAGTGTAACTGTTACTTTCGTATGCAATGGCGTGATTCACTGGTCAATTTTTTTATTCACATTATTTTAATATATTGTCAGAATTATATATTATTCTTTTAGTTATTTACCTATAGTGCATAATGAATCGGAAGTCCTGTACATTCACAGGAAATAGCTTACATTTGCATGGCTTAAAGTGGATGATGTACTACAAATGTTATCTGCACTAAGTAGAGGGCACTACCAAGTAGCATTTTGAGGTATTTAATTCCTCAGAATTAGGCTGTGGGCGTCTGGCATGCTTGTTTATTGCATGGTTTGTTTTCATGCCTGTTGAATCTGTTCAAGTTTCATTGAATTATAGAGAACAAAAAAATCCTATGTGGTGGCGGGCTGCAACATGCACTGTGTTACCCCAGGAGCATTTATCAATAAAAAATATTATTTCCATGAAATGTCGTAAGCTGCTGCTTAGATATCCGGCTCGCGTCTTTCAAAGAGGATTTTCATCTCTTCCATTCTTTCATGTAGACGCGAGGAGCCGTTCTGTAAACACAGACTTTGAAGAGACCTGTCACGCTGGCTGTCGGCTACAGGTGCGAGCAAACCGTTCCAAGATGGGCCGTTCCAATTGTCTGCGGTGGCAAAGAAACAACAATCACAATGTCATTCTAACTTAACTTAGCTGACGAGAGACAGGAAACATGGTATAAAGACATCTGCGGTGGGGAGACGAGTGCTGCGCTGTCCAAGCATGACTGCGTGACACCAGAACACTTACATCACTGGGCCTTTACATTTTCAAGAGCTCTTTATTCATGATAGTCTCTGAGAATATGAAGTTCTTTGGAGTGGACCGGCAGAATAGTGTGATATATAAAGTAAAACCTTTCTAATAATCACACTCAAGTGATTCTGAAGTTCTCAGCGACTGAAAAGGAATTCAGGAATTGGTTCTTATCCACCAACGCATGTCAGTTTTAATTAAAAGTGATTTTTTTTTTAATCCGGCATTTTTAAAGCATCCACTCCTATAGAGTTGCTCTGAGGACAGGGCAGCTGGCCAAGCCCCAGAGACCAAGCTGCTCTTTAGGAACATTTGTATTTGAGCCCGGCCTGGCCTCCACTAATCCCTCTTAGGGCAGCCATCGCATCACTCTCTCCCGGCTCTCCTCGTGATCAATACACAATACATCAAAGGTTAGGTGGAGATGGGCCTATTCTTTGAAGCCGTGTGTGTTGAGCTGGATTTGCTGAGCTAACATCGTCCAGTGAAGCCACCTTTTGATTGAGCTTGTTTGGCCGGAGCTACTTCTGTTTGCTGAGGGGCAGAGGAGAATCTAATGAAGAACAGCCAATGTCTCTCTGTTATCTCTTGTCTCTGTCAAAGCCAATACAGGGACACTGCCAGATTTTTTTTTTTTCCACTGGACACATTTCAAACAGCTAGTATAAGCTATTCGCCATGTACTGCTGTATGTACTACAAAATATATATTTAATGTAAAATCAGTTTGATAATGTAGGCTTGAAA
Source organism: Labeo rohita (assembly GCF_022985175.1). Taxonomy (NCBI): domain Eukaryota; kingdom Metazoa; phylum Chordata; class Actinopteri; order Cypriniformes; family Cyprinidae; genus Labeo; species Labeo rohita. The sequence goes on along the minus strand of NC_066886.1, from coordinate 12,886,771 downwards.
AACTACAGTATACTCTCCTGACCAAAAATTTGGAATAATTAGGTTTTTAAAAGAAGACCTTCATGCTCACCTATACTGTAAAAACTAAAATAAACACAATTTGTTGAGTCAGCTTAAAATCATTTTTTACCCTGCTGCCTTAAAATTTTAAGTTCAGTCAACTAAAATAAGTTTAGTCAACTTGAAATGTTAAGTTGTACTAAGTAACAACAAGATATTTGTGTTTGCTAAACTTAACAGATGGGTAAGTAACCCAGCTGCCTTAAAATTTTAAGTTGACGCAACTCAAATATCTCAAAGTTGTCACTTAGTATAATTTAACATTTCAAGTTGAATAACTTTTTTTTTTTGAGTTGACTGAACTTAAAATTTTAAGGCAGCCAGGTTAAAAATTATTTTAAGTTGACTCAACAAATTGTTTTTTACAGTGTAGGCTACATTTATTTGGTCAAATTTAAATATAAAAGTATTAATTTCTTCTTTTTTTTAAATCTTTCTTATAAAATAGTAAGCAGCACAAACTATTTTCAACATTGATAATAATAAAAAATGTTTCTTGAGCACCAAATCAGCATATTAAAATGATTTCTGAAGCTGAATTTTCAGCAGCCATTACTGTCACATACATTGAAGACTGCAGTAATGGCTGCTGAAAATTCAGCTTTGAATCAGAGGAGTAAATTATATTTTAAAACATATTCAGATAGAAAACAGTTATTTTAACCTGTAATAATATTTCACAATTGCAAACTTGCACAAAATTCGGACTTTTCAATTTCAAACTTAAAAAAAATAAATAAATAAAATGAAATAAATATTTCAAACTTTTGACCAAAAGTACCTGCAATAAAAAAGTAAACTCTAAAATGCTAGGTGACTGGGTTGTTTTGACCCAGCGGTTGGTTAAAATGCTTAACCCAACCTTCTGGGTAGTTTTATTTAACTCAACTATTGCTTAAAAATTGCAATATGGCTGGCTTAACCCTTTAACTTTCACCGTCCCCTCTGTGGGACGCCTAAGTTTACTTCACCATATTACCATAAATCCAAATCTAATCATGACAAACAATAAATCGTTGGAAAGGTCTAAGACTCCCAAATAGATATTTTACCATATTTTTCTATTACAAATTATGTAGGAAAAGTAATAGATTAATATATATCAAGAGTGCAACAAAAATCTACATCATAACAGGAGTTCTGACCTTTGTCACAAAAGATTTTCTTTGTTGCCTTTTTCCCTATCACATTTTAGAAATCATAAATTATATATCAGTTCAAAATTCATCCTTTCAAAGCCATTTTAAAATCAGACATTACCACGGAAAATGGACATTAAAATCATATGATTTTATGAATTTCATTCATGAATTATAAAAATTTAAGTCTGGATGGTGCATTTTTTATGTCTGTGTTCAAAAATGGGAGTGACAGTTAAAGGACTAAAATGAACCCAAATGTTGAAAATTAACATTTATTAATATGTTCAATAAATGAACATTTATTAAGAAGTTAAATATATAATAATTAAATAACCATTTTTAAATTGCTAATAAATACACTCTAAAAAATTCTAGGTTAAATATGGACAAACCCAGCGATTGGGTTGTCTTGGTAAATGTTTAACCCAACCTTCTGGGTAGTTTTATTTAACTCAACTATTGGTTAAAAATGACTATATTTCTTGCTTAAAATGAACCCAAAATAGCTTGAAAATTAACATGTTTAACAATATGTTTATTAATAAAGTTGAATAAATAATAATCAATCAAACATTTTTTAAATTGTTTATAAAAAATGTTCACCTTTTGATTTTTAATTTAATCAGCCATATAGTGATTTTTAAACAATAGTTGAGTTAAATAAAACTACCCATTTGATGAACATTCATAATTCATAAAACATAAAGTTAATAATTATTGCTTTGTGTATTTTTGGTTTCCACTGGGTTTTATTTACATTTTATTTATTTATTATAAAATATATTATCTAAATAATTTGTGGTTTTATTTAATATAATTGAATGGTGCACACAGGGCCACGTTGCAATCTTATAGTTGGTTCTTTAATCTCAAAATCTGACAAACGTGGTTGTCAACAAGGCCAAATCTGCATTGTTATGCAAGACACCTGTCCAATGCACGCATATGGTCTGCCAGCACTGCTGACAGACATTTAGAATAATTAATTCTAAATATCACAGAGGCAGCCTTGCCAAGTCAAGTTAAATAACAATCACCTGAGCTGACACGCAGCCATTCCAGATTATTCCCATGTTTTCATGCTGTCTATTCAGATATAAAACTCCCTGCCATACAGCATCAATAAATCTCAAATATGATCGGAATTGAAATCAATCAAATGATGTAGATTATAGATAAATCTTCTATGGTCTTATTAATGTGTCATATTAAAATTGATTTATTATAAAAAAACACGAATGATCTATTTTTAATAAATAATGCTAAAAGGTCTCTTTTTTTTCCCCTAAGCAATGACAGATTTTCACACAAAAAGATGCTGACATCTCCCTCTGTTGCCTCAACCAGCAACATTACACATGGCTGTTCTGCTATCACTCTCCTCCACACCTCCCCTCTTTCTCTCTCTCACTCAGTCGCTCATTTGCATTATATATGCTTCATTTAGCTTACATGGCTGAGTGGAAATATAACCTGAAGCCATTCAAACAAGGCATGAACTGGGGCCCAAGAGCAGTCAGGAGCAGGACCGCACTCTGCCATGAGATGGCAGCACTCTCCTCCGGTCTCATCGCATCTCCTTCATCTCCTCTCCTCATTTCCGCTCTGCTGGGTAGAAACACTGAGAGGGGGAGGAGATGGACCACTTGTATAAAAATGAATGGGAGGCATTCAGAATAACATACTACCATATTGAAGAAATAGTAAGAGTAGCATAGTATTAGAGCTAGTATGCTCGTATGCTATTCTGAATTCAGTGAGCAAATTATAATGCTCATTATAATTGGAAGCAACAGGAATCCTTCTTTTCAGTGAAAAGATTCAAAAAAATTTTGAATGACTTTCTTTTAGCATGAAATTGAGCCACCTAAAAAACTTTAGGGGGTTAGGGTTAAAAGGTTATAGATTTGACAATTGTTATTGTTAACTAAAAATATTTTTTGAATCATCATTAATTGAAATAAATGAAATAAAATAATGTTGACTCGTCAACTACCTGAAATAAGATGAAGTACTAAAATTAGTAAAACTGAAATAAAAATAAAGCTAAATAGAAGTGTAAAAAAATAATAAAATGACAAAAGCACAACAAAATGACTAAAACTGAAATGAAAACCGAAAATATCAAAATGAAAGCTATTTCAAAATGCAAATAGAAATGGCAAATAAGTTAAAGTACTAAAGTTACTAAAACTAAAATAAAGCTAAATAGAAGTATTAAAAAACTAATAAATTGACAAAAGCACAACAAAATGATTAAAACTGAAATTAAACTGAGATGAGAACTGAAAATATCAAAATAAAAGCTAATTCATTATAGAAATAGAAAATAAGTTTAAGTACTAAAGTTACAAAAACTGAAATAAAAATTAAGCTATATAGAAATATTAAAAACTAAAAAAAGACAAAAGCACAACAAAATGACTAAAACTGAAATTAAACTGAAATGAAAACTGAAAATATCAAAATAGAAATAGAAAATACATTGAAGTACTAACGTTACTAACGTTACAAATAAAGCTAAATAGAAGTATTAAAAAATAATAAAAATGACAAAAGCACAACAAAATGATTAAAACAAATTAAACCGAAATGAAAACTGAAAATATCAAAATAAAAGCTAATTCAAAATAGAAATAGAATATAAGTTGAAGTACTAAATTTACTAAAATAAAAATAAAGCTAAATAGAAGTATTAAACTAATAAAATGACAAAAGCACAACAAAATAACTAAAACTGAAATTAAACTGAAATGAAAACTGAAAATATCAAAATAGAAACAGAAATAGAAAAAACATTGAAGTACTAAAGTTACTAAAAATTGAATACAAATAAAGCTAAACAGAAGTATTTAAAACTAATAAAAATGACAAAAACACAACAAACTGACTAAAACTGAAATTAAACGAAATGAAAACTGAAAATATCAAAATAAAAGCTAATTCAAAATAGAAACAGAATAAGTTGAAGTACTAAAGTTACTAAAACTAAAATAAAAATAAAGTTAAAAACAGAAGTTTAAAAAAAACTGATAAAATGACATAAGCACAACAAAATGACTAGAACTGAAATTAAACTGAAATGAAAACTGAAAATATCAAAATAGAAATAGAAAAATATGTTGAAGTACTAAAGTTACTAAAAGTGAAATAAAAAGAAATAAAAATGACAAAGCCCAACTAAAACTGAAATTAACATGAAAACTGAAAATATCAAAAATAAAATTCAAAATATCAATAAATACTATAATAGTATAAAATAATACTACAACAACACTGATTTTTTTTCTATCAATTACCTACAAAAAACAAATACAAAACAAAACAAAACAAAACAAAAAAACAGCTGTGTGTAGACATTACCAAGATGGTTGCAAGTATACTTGAATAGTCTTAAAGTGACATGTGCCAAGTGAATCATCCTATTTAGGAATTCTCAGCCAAAAAACATGACATTATGATCCAAGATTACAGATAAAAAGTGCTTTGAAATATGTCCAAGAGTGCAACAGAAGAACACTGAGACCTGGAATGAGTTTAAATACTGAAACGTGAATATAAGCCTACAAATGACATGGAATGGGATGGAAAACCCACTATAAAACCGTTTATCCTTCCTCATTATTGCTCCATGAAAAGCCACAGCACGTAACACCTCAAACAGAGTACGGTTCTGAAGCCGAATTCATCTCGAGGTGTTTTTTCCCCAGTTCCCCTGTCATTTACTCCCCTTCTGGTTTTCATTAGCCGTGTAACCTTAGCGAGGCCTGGTCCTCGCCTCCCCTGTTATCTCAATGATGTTCTAATGCTGGTCAAACATTATTGTGAATGGCTCAGCTCAATAGAGGCAGTGTTAGCCAGGAGAGTCAATATTAGCTGAGCACACAGGGCGGGAGGAAGGTGGGGGAGGGGAGCGCACCGTGTGCACCAAGTGTGTGTGTGAGGGGGGCCTAGTGTGCGCTCTTGGTGAACCTTGACCGCTCACAACAGAGGCAACAAAGCATGGGATAAAGAGATGACAGGAATTTAGAAGAGCATTCTTCTCCTGCTTTTCCTCGCCGAAGGAGCCGGCGATATGACAAAGATGGCTTAGAGATTCCCATCGTTTTGGCTACGTCGCACTTATTTACGACCTATTATGAGCACGCTGTGGGATTAATGAGGGTTGTGTCTTCTCAGGGTTGCAGGGGAAGGTCAATTTGTCAAAGAGACGAACAACAGGCCCAAGGTCAGCTCTTTGTCTGTCTTTACAAAGGTAACTGAATCATCAGCTCCACGCCCACCGCACCTACGGCCGTATCAACACGTCTGCTCGGTAATCACAGACACTTCTATGCCCTGAGAGCTGTGCAAACAGTTGGTTTGGTAGAATCAACAGTGGCTGTCATGTGACCCCAAACGCACCGAAAGCTTTCCGCATGAATCATAATCTAACACAGAAGTGATTGTGCAGGTGAAAGCGCTAATAACAACAAGCGTCTGACTAATGTTTGACTTGCGTCTCATTAGAGAATGGGAATAAGGAGAAAAGATTAACTTCTCAAATGACAGTGTCTCACTGTTTAGATGAGGCTTGCTAACCTGTCCCGTTTAATCTACGGGCCTCGCTGGCAAACAAACAGACAAATATTGACCGTCTGGGAATAGGCCTCACTCAGCAATACATACACCCGAAGCAATTTCCTCAAGGCTCGGGGAAACTGTCAACATGACGGCGAAAGAAAATATATTTTCTTGCCGTGGGGCAAACTGCGAACAATTTGCACTGATATGCTTAAGTCAGGCCGGGCTAATTTGAGCAAATAATTGGTCTGGCTGTGCGAGGCGTGGAATATTACAGGTAGCGCAGTGACTGTGCATGCGTGTTTGGTTTAGGTCATTCGATATGGATAAGCAGGTGTAACGGTTAGGGCCAGGCGTAAACCTCCAGTTAAGCTCGAGTTGGATAGGAAGCTTTAAAACCAAACAAGCGCATTGTTCGAGATAACTGCGCGAACATCCCCCGGCGCCCTCACGAGCAAACGCAAATACCTTTTGATGTAGCAACACGGTCCCAATTCAGATCTGCTGACATGTGAAAAAGCAACATTAGCTAATGCACTTCTTAAAGACCATAATCGCTCTTTCCCCTACAGTTAATGAATGCTAATTAGAACTAGCTTCATGTTTGCTGGCTGCCTCTCTAATGTGCCGTATTGTTCCTCTTCTCCTGCTTCGGCTCGGCTCTAATGCTGCTGTGCCAGCTATTAAAGTCAGCTAATCCATCTATCTCCACAACTGCCAGCTCCGAAAGCCACTAATAGCTCAGCCACAAAACTGCGCATTTCCGAATTCATTTGATCCGTAGGACTCGCGCTGGTAAAGCGAGTGGGTGGCATTGCGGTTGAACTTGAATTCCATGCCATACCTGGCTCGGGTGCTTAAGGGCTTTTTGACTGAGTGTTTTGTTTTGATGGGACGGATAGATCAGCTCCACTTCCTCAGACGTACACAGGCTCGTCTCAAACTGAGACTGAATGTTTGAGGCTTGTATGGGCAGGATGATTTCTGATCCTGGGAAATTACAGGCATTAATTCATATACAATCTGAGTACATAGTGCTTTCTGTTCTTTTTTTAATATCATTTTTCCATTACTAATAGCCTGTTATTATCATCATAAGTTAAGGTCACAAGTTAAAGTGAAAAATGAATATTACTTTTTTTTTTGTTGCTTTAATGGTAGATGTACAAACTGATGATGTACCTAACCCTAACCCACTCTAAAAACATGCTGGGTCATTTTATTGGGTTGTTTGTTTTTAATATTTTTTTACCCAGGTGGTAGGTAGTTTTTCTGTAACTAAGCAGCTGGGTTATTTTTTTTCCTACCCAACCGCTGGGTTGAGCCTGTCTATAAATAAAACAACCCAGCTGCTGAGTTACAGTCAGAGCACTGGCTTTTTGCGTCCTCTACAGGAGTGAGTGTTTCCTGGCACTGCCGATTTGGTGAACTTCTTCAGCTAAATAATGGTTTGTATACATTTTATTTCATTTATAAAGTCTTTATTGTGCTGTAAACAGTATTATTTACGTAACTCATACAACATACAAGGACGAAATGTCAGTCAGCTGTGCCAGCAGCAGTCGTTTCGCATGATGGAAATGCCTTTTGCCGCACATAACATTAATTGATTTTATTCGTTACAATACAAAATTTAATTAAATTTGACCTTAAAATACGTTCTCTAATCTCAGTACTGTTTGTTTATGGCCAGGTTATGGAGTCACTGCATCTTTCAACTATGAGTGAAACGCAAGGCGGCAGTCTGAGGTTTGCAGTTTCCCTGTCGAACAGAAGCCCATCACCGGTTTAGATAGAATCATGGCTTAGACACACCGGTATGAGAATCAACGCTATTTCGGTGAAAAGTGATTACAGAGAACAGTTGAATACACTTAAACTAAAATGCTACTTTTAAATGTTCAATTTTTATTTCAAAAACACTTGTTAAATTAGTTTAAATATTGTAAACTATGCATTATGCTGTATTCACCCAAATAAATTCAATTTGTATTATATTTTTGTCCATGAGTGTTCTTGCTTAATAATAAATGTTCATCTTTTGATTATTGCTGTTGCCTCTATAATATTGTGTGATTTTTAATTTCCAGCCCATTTTAAACTAACAATATAATAATTTTTAAACAATAGTTTAAAAACATTTAACCCAACCAGCTGGGTTAAAATAACCCAGCATGTGTTATGTCCAATATTTACCCAGCGTTCGGTTGCCAAATAACTCAAGTTGGGTTGTTTTTTTTTTTAGAGTGTCCTTAACTAACTAAAAACAAACAAGAGTTTGGGTCCGTTTTTTTGTACTAATGTACTGTCACGTTTACACTCTAAAAAATGCTGGGTTATTTTTTTAACCCAAGTGCTAGGTTTAGCTCCTTCGGTCATGTTATTGGGTTGTTTTTTGTATATTTTTACCCAGGTGCTGGGTAGTTTTTCTGTAACTAGTTGCTGGGTCATTTTTAACGCTGGGTTACTTTTTTTCTACCCAACCTCTGGGTTAAGCCTGTCTCATACACAACAACCCAGCTGCTGAGTTACAGTCAGAGGCCTTTTTGAGTCCTCTATAGGAGAGAGCAGTTCTTAGTGTCGCCGATTTGGTTCTTCAGCGAAATAAAGGTTTGTATACTTTTTATTTCATATATAAAGTCTTTACTGTGCTGTAAATTGCATGATTTTATGCAACGCAACATAAGGATGAGATGTCAGTCAGCTGTGTCAGCAAGATGGAAACGCCTTTTGCCTTCAATAAAATAAATGTATTTTTTATTCATTATAGTACTGAGTTTAATTTAATTTGATGTTATGTTCTCTAATGTCAGTCTTGTTTGTTTATGGGCAGGTTTTGGAGTCAGTCACGGCAGCTACGAGTAAAATGCAAGGCGCCGGTCTGATGTTCGCAGTTACCCCGGCAAACAGCAGCCCTTCACCGGCTCAAGAATTAGCGCTATTTCGGTAAAAAGTAATTACAGACAACAGTTGAATACACTAAATGAATGTTAATTCTAAATGTTACATTATTTAAATGTCTAAAATGCTTGTTAAACAAGTTTAAAAGTATGTAATATTGTAAACCATGCTGTATTCACCCAAATAAATTAAATTTGTCTTGTATTTTGTCCATGTGGTCTTGCTTAATAATAAATATTAATCTTTTGATTATTGTTGTTGCCTCTAGTAATTCTGTGTGTGTTTCCAGTCCATTTTAAGCCAGCAATATCATATTTTTTCAACAATAGTTAACTTGATTAACCAAGCATGTTTTGTAAAAACATTTAACCCAACCAGCTGGGTCAAAATAACCCAGCATGTGTTCTGTCCAATATTTACCCAGTGCTGGGTTGCCAAATAACCCAAGGTGAGTTGTTTTTAACCCAGCATTTTTAGAGTGTGATGTCTCTAGTAATTATCCGTCTGATTTTTAATTTACAACCTATTTTGGGTTTATTTTAATCCAGCCATATAGTAATTTTAAACAACAGTTCAGTTAAATAAAACGTCTGTCAACGTGGGTACACTGGGTTGTATTTACTGGGTTGTACCAGCATCTTTTAGAGTGTATAAATACAGTACAATATTGTAACTAATATCTAATTGAGAAAGTGTTTAATGAAATGCCCTTTTGTTCTTTAAATATACCTCAAATAATTTGATTTATAATATACCTCCCCTTGTCGGTGGATGGGTGCTATTTTGGGCCAATTACTCACCCGCGTACAGTAATAACCACCACGGATTTTGGCTGCGGGTGTCTGATGTTTATAGTATTTTCCAGCCTGGTAAACTGGTTGGCTTTGGCCTCATCTCAGACCTCTCTCAGACTGTTCCCATCCTGAGACGCTAATAACTAGCTCTCTGTGACAGACGAAAGGTCCCTTTGTGTTCTAAAATGCCTTTCTTGCATGGCAGCGCACCAAGAATCACAGGCTCGCAAACAGGTGGTGAAGCATCTGAATAACAAATTAAGCTACGCTTTCGCACGAGCCAACTCAACAAATTATTACAATGAATTATGACAGTACAATAACGTCCAAAGGACTAATTTAAAGTGCGAGGAGACTGTAGTGGGGTAAGCAAACTGATTTGCTCCATGGAGAGGTATAATATGCAGGATGTGGGCTGGCAGATGGTGTGGTTGGGCAAACCTATGAATAATACACTTCTCTACCTCTTCAAAGCAATGGAACTTCGCTAAGAAGGAAAAACAGGGTTGCATTTACGCTGACCATGAGCCAAAATGCCTCTCCACAACTTATTCTCTAGACGACGGAGTTTAAGTGTTTTTTAATCTAATCTTCAACACATTCTTCGACGCCTACTGCCATGTTCTCTCACGCCTGCTGGTTTCAAAGTTTGACATGTTTAATTGGAAAAACCTGTACGTCTCACCAAGATACAATAATTACAGTGCCACCTGATTCCTAAGAGTCGTGTTGTGAAAAACGAAAGAGTCGATGTTCGTGTTTCATTGAGAATTTCAATCAGTCAGGCTGTTACTTCTGTTCTTTCGCTTCGTTTTAAAGATGCCAAGATCACATTTCTGATCATATTCCACCAGGACACATTTAAATGACAAAAACTTACCACAACTGCACAATTATAAGAATACTCCAAGTTAAATACAACAGAAATGCTCTTATCAGTAGAAGTCTATGGGAAACTAAGTTTTTTTGCCCCACAGACTTCCACTATAACTGTGTAACTCATATGTAACCCTGGACCACAAAACTAGTCAGCCAAATATTGTCCTATCCTAACAAACCATACATCAATGAAAAGTCACAAAATTGACCCTGTGTTCCAGGTTCACATATTTGAGTCTAAACTATTTTCTGTAGTAACCAACAGCACGCTACAGAAGTTGTAGGCGAAAACTGAATTTGTTCTGGTAAATAACTGAAACAGTGTTATCGTTGTGCAAGGTGGTTTATTTAAAGAGCCACTGTGAAATAAAGAGGCGTTGTGGGAAAAACGGCACTGTTTTTTGCACTTTACCTTTGCAAAGGGATATACGATTTAGCAAAAGTGTTTATGAAATCAAATCTGTTGGCTATATACAAGTGTGAGAAATGTCTCCTCCGATAAAATATGACTCTTGCGAAATGTGTGTGTGAAATAACAGCATGCTGGGCGGATTTGTGTATGTGTGCATCATCATCCTCACCACAGATGGATGATAAATGACTATAAAAAAAAGGAAGTGACACATTTATTTCTTCCAAATAAGAATTAGTGCTTGTGGCCTAGAATAAACCAAACCACTCTGGTTGTAACTTGCAAACTTAAAAGCGTAAAGCAGAATGACACAGAGCATTAATTTCACTGAACTAACAGGAACTCAGGATGGTTCTGCATAGTTTCCAAACAATAAAACAACTGCGCTCTGGTATGAGGATTAGATTAAATCACTGCTCCGCCATTCAGGCATGAAAAATCTCACAGCATTGCGAAAACACGTCTGGCGGAGGAACAACCTTCTCAGCTGACAATCATGGCCACACTTCCATAGCTGAAGCACAACATAACCATCAAGTCATGCTGAAATGTGTGTATGCTAACTATATTATGGCAGCCACTGGCTTAGCCAGAAGCAAACAGCAACATTTAAAGTCCTGAACAAATGAAAGCCTTTAGAAAGTGATTTACAGGCCTCGGTGTGTACTGGGAAAACAGGTGTGAGAGGCACACGGTTTTGGAGAGACAGACGATGCGATCTGATGAAATCTAAGATTACATACCTCACTAATGATGCGGTGGCACAGCTGGGTCACTATGTTCTGTTCAGTCACGTAGCTCACACGTCACTAAATACAGGTTTCTTAGGGCCAACAGATCAACGCCCGCCCATTAGGTCAGTTCTCTGTCCCTCCGGCCCTATTATTGCTCTATATTACAGGATGGTTATACACCCAAGGGCTTCTGACCCAAATAGTGCACATCTTTTCCCATTAAACCTATTGAGGTCTTTTTAATATGTCTGCATCCTTGAACTTCAAAGATATTTGCTTCTGTCTAGCAAGACAATGTTAAAGATGACTGTCCATGATGGAGATATATATATATATACTGTAATACACTTTTCAAAGAAACAACAATAAAAGCACTTTATTATAACTACTTAATAGCATTTTCTAAAAAAATAAGCCTTTTTACTAAAATCAAACACTTTTTTTTATAATGATAGGGTAACATTTTACAATAAGGTCCTATTGTTAGCATTAGACCTAATCTAATTAGATCAGAGTAGAAAAAAATGACGAAAGTCACTCTATTATTGATTACGAATTACATGATGAAAACTGTTAGTAATGTAATCTAGGTGACTCATTTTAGGTAATGTATTCCGATTACATTTTAGCTTACTTTTTATCTAACTTGTTTTAAGCTTACCATTAAACATACCCATATTGATATAAAAAACATTTTTTTATATCAACATCATAAAATGCATTAAATATTACATTAAACCAGGGTTTCTCTAACTGGACTGGTTTATGAGTTTATAAAAAGCTAAAATAATCATTAAAAAAGTGCAAATTCAGAGGCATGGCTTGCAAAATTATTTACATGACCATTCTAAATTGTGAATATAGTTAAAGGTGAATTGTATGACACACTATAGTATCTTTAGAAAAAAAATTAAAAGATAAAAAAGAATTGAGGAGAATCAATAAATTAAGAATAATTTACTGCCATTCTGTGAATATGTAATCATATAATCTATAAAAAAGTAACTGTTATCTGATTATAAGCATTATAAAATGTAATATACTGGAATTATGAGTAGATTTTTGGAATCTGATTGAGTAATCCAGATTGCATGTAATCAGTTACTACCCAGCTCTGTGTGTGTATATATATGTGACCTTAGACCATAAAACCAGTGATAAGGGTCATTTTTTTGAAATTGAGCTGAATAAATAAGCTTTCCATTGATGTATGGTTTGTTAGGATAGGACAATATTGGGCCGAGATACAACTACTTGAAAATCTGGAATCTGAGGGTGCAAAAAAATCAAGATATTTAAAAAAAAGTTATGCACATGAAGATCCTAGCCATGCGTATTACTAATCAAAAATTAAGTTTTGATATATTTATGGTAGGAAATTTACAAAGTATCTTCATGGAACATGATCTTTACTTAATATCCTAATGATTTTTGGCATAAAAGAAAATTTGATCGTTTTGACCCATACAATGTTTGCCTATTGCTACAAATATACACGTGCAATGAGAGAGAGAGAGAGAGAGAGAGAGAGAAAGAGAGACATGTCACACATCATTGTGACAGCCAAATTCTTTATATAACAGAGCAATTCAATAGGCTATTCTACATGCAATTCCACAGTAGACCTTTGGCTCAACCTCAGTACTGAGGCTTCAAGCTCTCTCACACACCTGATGCCTCAGGTGAGTAATAAATACCTTCACAGCAACACTTTGGCTCGTAACTCCCCTTGCACAATCAGTGCGGCTACACACAGACCTTTTCTAAACGAATGCATGCTCCACAATAAGTAGTCAAAGTTTGCTAAATATAGTGCCAGGGATGGGCTCGGATACGCTCCAGTGCACTCTTGAAGGAAGCTAACCTGAGGCAAGGGCAGTCAGCACTCTCTTTTGTGACCGCTTGAATACTCCGACGAACTCATAACTCAGTGCTGCCCATCTCCAGGTGTGATGGAACGCATCTCCGCACCGTCTCATATGTGGGCTAGTTCTTAATGAGCCGTTTCAGACAGACAGACAGATACACACACAAACAGCAGAGGCTGTCGGAAGCAGATGCCAAATCACTATGCTAACATTTATCATTATGACAAGTCTCTTTGTGAGCTGTTGTCTGTTATCAAGTGTGTTGTCTTTGCGTTTCTTATCTGGCTGTTGCCAAAACAACCAACAAGTCTATGATGAGAGATCCGTCCAGGCCCACATTCTGTGTATATTTGTGTGTGTGTGTGTGTGCGTGCGAATGTGCAGTTACATGAAGTGCTTGTCTGACAGGGTTGGGTGTGTGTACACTTGTGTTGTAGAGAGAGGGCGTAGGAAGCCTCCAGGCTGACTGTCTTCTCCTCTCTACCCTTCATTTAAACCTAGTGTAAAAACACAAGTAATTCACTTCACCTGCTTTACCACATTTCAGTAGCTCTCGTAAACACCTGTTTATATCTTTCACCCCATCTCTATATCTGTGCCAAGAAAAAGTTTCTTTTATCTCATATTACCCAGCATGCAAATACTGACATGCGTCATGCGTGTTTATCAGACCTTAGATGTATTGGGAAGCAGATCTACAGAGATATTTGCTTGGGGCTGTTTTGTCTATCATATTACATGCCTTATTAATCTATTGTTTTTCCGGATTAAAGCTTAACCTGATTTAATTTTCACTGTGTGTCAGGATAAGTCATGTCTGTGTATCTGTTGAGCAATATCACATGAGCAAAACTACTGTTGTTTCAGTTCTAACTTGGGATACTGATACTGATTTTTATTGATATAAAATTCAATTAACAAGAAGTTAATACTGAGTAACTTACATTTTAGGCACAATATTTACATTTTGTCTTTTTTTGCACCACCAACAAAAATAGTTTCAAATGAAGGCACAGCATACTTTACTGTTGCATATCCAGGCAACGCACAACAGTGGCACTACTTAAATTAAACTGAACGATTCAGTGACTCACTCATAAAGACTTTTCCTTGTTTCAATCCTGAACAAATTAGTGTTTTTGAACAAACTGGCTGAGTGAATGATTCAATGACTCACTCATATAGACTGTCCCTTGTTTCAGTCCTGAACAAATAAGTGTTTTTCAACAAAGTGGTTGAGCGAACAATACAATCACTCACTCATAAAGAATGTCCCTTGTTTCAGTCCTGAACAAATTAGTGTTTTTAACAAAGTGGTTGAGTGAACGATTCAATGACTCACTCATATAGATTGTCCCTTTTGTCAATCCTGAACAAATTTGTGTTTTTCAACACAGTGTGTGAGCGAACGATTCAATGACTCACCCATATAGACTGTCCCTTGTTTCAATCCTGAACAAATTAGTGTTTTTGAACAAACTGGTTAAGCGAATGACTCAATGACTCGCTAATAAAGACTGTCCCTTGTTTCAGTCCTGAACAAATTGTTGTTTTTGAACAAAGTGGTTGAGTGAACGATTCAATGACTCACTCATATAGACTTTCCCTTGTGTCAATCCTGAACAAATTAGTGTTTTTGAACAAACTGTTTGACTGAATGATTCAATGACTCACTAATAAAGACTGTCCCTTGTTTCAAACCTTAACAAATTAGTGTTTTTGAACAAAGTGGTTCAGTGAATGATTCAATGACTCACCCATATAGACTTTCCCTTGTTTCAATCCTGAACAAATTAGTGTTATTGAACAAAATGGTTGAGTGAACGATTCAATGACTCACTCATATAGACTGTCCCTTTTGTCAATCCTGAACAAATGAGTGTTTTTGAACAAACTGGTTGAGCGAACGATTCAATGACTCACACATAAAGAATGTCCCTTGTTTCAATCCTGAACAAATTAGTGTTTTTGAACAAACTGTTTGACTGAATGATTCAAAGGCTCACCCATATAGACTGTCCCTTGTTTCAATCCTTAACAAATTAATGTTTTTGAATAAAGTGGTTGAGCGAACGATTCAATGACTCACTCATAAAGACTGTCCCTTGTTTCAAACCTTAACAAAGTAGTGTTTTTGAACAAAGTGGTTAAGTGCATAATTCAATAATTCAATGACTCACTTAAAAAGACAGTCACTTGTTTTATCGATGTCTTTGAATTAATCGTTTAAGCAAATTCAGTACCTCACTCAGAAAGTTTCTATTATATAGTAAGCAAAAACAGCATGTGAAAAGACTTGTATGTCCAAATTTACAGTATTCATAAAAAAGTAGGTGAAAAGTAACCAAATGACCTACTACTTCTGAGAAATTCTGAAGTGCGCATCTGATGGACACTCCCATGCACCCACAGGAAAGGAATCGTGAATGGCAGTGAAGCAATGCAATATTGTAAGTCACATGACAATGACAATGACACTGATGAATGTTGTATGTCCGGATTGTGTTCATATTACATACATATATATACTATAAAGAACATTCGTTTTACATGCACAAAGAAATTACTTATTCAAAAGGAGAACCTCCTTAGAGACTATGTGGTTATGGACGTAGACGGTCACTTGTTTAGTTTCTGAACCAATCAGTGTTTTGGACTCACTTACATTGTTGTTACCTGCAGAAAGAGTCACTAAAAATTCCTACCACTAATACACAAACTTATAGCCTGTCAGTACTCAATAGTCTACAGCATGCTTGCTTTTATACGGTTATATAAAAAGGTCTACGAAAACATTAATCATAGATTTGTATAAAACTGTATAAAAGCAAGTGCTGAATTACCTATGCCGTGTCCTATACAACAGCTCTTGTTTGTGTGATACTGCTTAAACAGACAGTAACAGCTAAGATTACCTGCAAGTACAGCTTAGATTTTACACATTTGGCTTGCTTTCAGCCTGAGGAAAGTGAGAGACATATCCTGGCAATCCCCCCAGAGTGGGACTGGGAAATAAATCTTAAGACAACGGTTTGTTACACCTCGTAAGTGTATAATAAGTGGCTGTCACAGGTCAGGAATGTGTAATGGCCACTGGCATTAGTCTTAATTGCACCGCAAGGCCTCGGATGAGTGACGACTGACAGACTGGAGATGAAAGATAAAGCAGAACAAAGCTGAAGAGCACACAGCAGATCAGTCGATAAAATATAGCTGAAATCTTTTATGAAAACAGAGTGGTGTCAAATCAAAACAGAGATTCTGTGGCATGATAAAACAGGTTCGCATGTTGATGCGACCTATAATTTTCCTTTGCGGTCTCAAGAGATAATGTAAGGTTTCACCTTGACATTACCGACGACATAGCTTAACACAGTAGTTCCTTGTAATTGTGACAAGCTGGTTCCAAACAGGAAGTGACTGCGACAGACAGAGGATATCTGGTCGTCATCAGTAGATTCTCAGGTATCCTATCACATGCTCGATCCATCTCCAAGCCATTTTTTCCCACACACCACGGCCAACCCCGTGAATGAGCTGCGGCCTCTGCCCACCCTTGCCCTTCTGGCCTGCAGGATTTATTGGGCAGCTGCTCCCCAAAGTCTCTTTAAAAGCAAATGCGCTCCATGTTCTCCAGTCAGCCCACACATGCTCTCTTCGTCAGGCACACATTTATTGCCCCGCCTGAACATTTCTATTAGTTCAACCTCCTACGTCCCAGTCAGCCAAGCTTTATTTATGATCATTACCCAATTATAGCTATTACATACTGTGTCGTACATGACAATTAATGAGGGCAGAATTATGGGGGCAACAGGCCTCACCTGTAAATACCCGCTAAAGAGGCACCTTAGCCGTCGGTGGCAGTGCTAATCCTTCAGAAAGAGCGAGACTGTGGCTGGCTAGAGTTTTTAGAGCTTGTGTCTCTGGTGCAGTGAGATATCTGAGCCCTCTCCATTAGTCTACCGCAGCGCACTGAGAAAGCACAACCCTATTTCATGCCAGCTCCCAAATAGTGTGGAGAATTTGCGAGGCAGTTAGTGGCCGTCATTAATATCCACCCGGGCCCAGGCTGACAGCTGCTGATTGGAATGGAGAGCCCCTGTAAAGCAGACAGCTACAAATTTCCCTGACAGCTCGGCGTCCATTACCCACAGTCAGCTGCCAAAACAGCAGTAATAAGAGACGCAGAGAGAGAGAGCGGCAAACATGCCCTCTCTCGCAAACTCTCTATCACACAGCGTGCCACACACACAGACAGCATAGCAGCAACCTATTCAGTTCTATGCACCCATGACAGAAGAAATACTGTATTATACATTGGTTGGTTAGTGTAAGGTGAGAACAAACCAAAAAAGTAAGCGAAGATGGGCTTCATATGTGTAGCAATATCCAAAAATACACTGTATGGGTCAAAATGATTAATTTTTCTTCTATGCCAAAAATCATTAGGGTATTTAGTAAGGATCATGTTCCATGAAGATATTTTGTAAATTTCCTACCGTAAATATATCACAACTTATTTTTTGATTAGTAATATGCATTGCTAAGAACTGCATTTAGACAACTTACAAGGCAATTTTCCCAGTATTTTGTTTTTTTTCCACCCTCAGATTCCAGATTTTCAAATAGTTGTAACTCAGCCAAATATTGTCCTATCCTCACTATACATAACCATACATCAGTGGAAAGCTTATTTATTCAGCTTTCAGATGATATTCAAAAAATTGACCCTTATGACTGGTTTTGTGGTCCTGGGTCACATATTTTTCTTACAGTGATGTTATAGAGTGCAACAGTGCACTCCCACACTCTTAAAAATAACTGTGCTTCATGATGCCATAGTTTTGATGGTTCCATAAAGTACCTTTAACATCTGAAGACCTTTTCTGTTTCAAAAAAGGTTCTTTGCGGCGAAAGAAGGTTCTTCAGATGTTCTTCAGAGATGGTTCTTTAAAGAACCTTTGACTGAATGGTTCTTTGTGGAACCAAAAATCGTTCTTCTATGGCATCGCTGTAAAGAGCCTTTTAAAGTACCTTTATTTTTCCCCATTCATTTTCCTGTGGGGATTTTAAAAACGTCTTTGTTTAAGAATTGTAAGCTATGAACCAAACCATCCAGGTATGAGGTGCATCACAACATTAAAAAATATTGATTTGAAGAATCAAAAAAGTATATGTAAATCAGACTTAATGGCTTTAATGAGGGAAACAACTACCATCCTAATCAAAACAAATTTGCTCATTTTTACTTCCAGAATCCTGCTGTTAGATAATCTTCTAGATTTTCCAATCACCTTACCTAATTAATATTCATGAAGTTCCACACACACAACAATAGTGTGACAGGCAGTGATGAGCCTGAACTAACCAGCAAGCAAATGTGTCACTATTATTTTGATTTACTCAGTCACAGCGCTTCAATATATACTCAATGTAACAAGCATTAAACTGATTTATTGCTCTTACATTTCACGCATGGGTCCACTAACGCCCCTACACTGCAGATTGATGCGAGATATTTGGGTCACTTAATTATAGCCAGGCCTTTTTAAGTCCTAAAACAGAGGTGACAGGGTGTTAAAATGCCAGCCAGTTTGCCACACTGGAAAACCCAAGCTTAGGGTGGTAGCTGTGTTTTGGAACATGGCAGCTGGTTTCTAGGTGGTCTAAGCAGCTCTTTAGCTGCTACAAACACGCAACCGTGTACTAAAACACAGAAGTGCTAATGCTATGTAGCTATTTTCCAACAGGGCTTGGTATCTTCCACACATACAGTGAGGAATACTGTGTGTGTGCGTCTGAGGTGAAACCGAAATTAGGTTTAGGTCATTGCGGCATATCTCGCAACGCCACAGGTAAAGATATTTCAGGGTTGTTATTATATTCCAGAGGCCTAACTCCAATATTAACACCTACTTCGGCTTTCTGCCCGACACCTGACACACATGAACACACACACACATATAGCCCCACTTGTTTGTATATGCACATTAAACTCATAGACAAGATACACATACCCTCCCACAACTGCACTGTAATTCTTCCACCAAGCGACAGGACAACTGGAAGCTCAGGGCGCAATATTTTACAGCTCCCTTTTATTGCATCTCCTCCCCTGCCAGTCTTACCCCCGTCAGCAATAAAACACTCCATAATAAAAGCCCCTCTCCCTTAGCGCCTGCCACACCACCGCCGCAGATAATCCTGCCGGATCACGGCACTCTGCCCGCGCATAGCTGCCAGTGCTGTCGCACGGCTAACCCGACGTCTCTTTCAGCTGGGTTATTATAATGTTCGCTCTTTTATTGCACCGAGCGTCAATTGAAAAGAGCAGCGCCGCCCTGAAAATCTAGGCGTACAAGCCGTTAACACGAGCCAGGCCCCAAATGGGCCCTGGGAGTTATTCATCATCGGCTCTCTCAAACAAAGGCACGACTTACCTTCATATTTCTGAACAAAGGCGATATGCACTCAATAAAGGGAATATTACAGCGTTGCAGTGGAGGAGATAAAATATGCCCATACAAAGACAAGCAGCCGCTGTGCAGGGATGTGGATAGATAGCTGAACCCGAAGCTACTTAATTAACCATGATAAACCACGGGTTTGAAACCAAGATATGGTGCAAACTCAAGTCTTCTGCATAATCAATCATTTTTTGGAGTGATATCCTTACATTTTAATGACATCAGTGCATAATAATTAGTATAGTAATAATTTTGCGTAATTCACTGCATAGCAGTAGTGAAATACTTCAGATGATCTTCAGAATACAAATTAAGATATTTCTGATTAAATCCGAGAGCTTTCTGACCTGCATAGACAGCAACACAACTATCACGTTCAAGGCCCAGAAAGGTAGTAAGGACATCGGAAGAGAGGAAATTGTTTAATAAATGTGCAAATGCTTCATAGGATTATAAGTGAACCACTGATGTCACATCAATGTCCTTTTTAGGGCTGAAACGATTTCTCGAGTAACTTGAATACAAAAAATCATCATTCGTTTAGTCCATTTACGTTACTGTAACTACATACGGAACACTGTGTTTCCCCCATAGACTGAAGGGCAAAATTAGCTATATAGACCAAAACCACTTTTTGAACCAGGCTGTAAACATATTTTATTCTGCTGTGAAGTTGGGCATTTTAAAATGGGGAGTCTATGGGATTGACTCCCTTTTGCAGCCAGTCTCTAGCGGACAGTTGATGAATTGCAGTTTTAGTCAATTCCGTGTTGGCTTCAAACGGGAGACCGGGAGGTTGCCGCTTGGTTTCCCCACGGACCATTATTACTAACTCACAAACCGATAAACGCTGGTCATATTTAAGACCGTAAATTAATGGTGGTTAGTTATGATGTCCCTGAATTAGCTATGTTTTGTTCATGTTGCTTGTTTTATTCTCTCTCTGTGACACACATAAAGTTATAAAGTTAGTCAAAATCAATTACAAATGTGATGCTGATTTTATGCAAAAGTTCATCAATAAACAAGAGACTTAAATTTTAGACAGCATGTTGCCCGTTCTTGCTCTATTTCGCCAACAAATAACCATTACAAACACAGCCACAGCACTGTTTTGCGTCTTTGAGCAACATAACGGTGTTTCGTTCTTGAATGAATCACCCGTTAAATGATTCAGTTCAATCGCAATGACTCACTTACTTAACAGTGACCTGCTGATACCTACTGGCGGTATTGATTTCACATTTAAAGTATCTTCATTTTAAAAATACATGTAAATATCAGTATTCAGTGTTTTGTTTAAAATAACAAAACATTATTTATGCATTTGTAACTGCATGATAAATGCATTCATGTCCCTCAGAGCTGAATTAAATAGTGGGTAAACAGGCCTACATCTAAATGCCTCGATTTCTTGATTTATGCATTGATTTATATCTTATTTTCTCTTGTATATTTAGTATTGCTCTTTAATAAAGAAAAAATACTTCTTATCCAATTACTCGATTAATCGATAGAGTAATCAGCAGAATACTCGATTACTAAAATAATCGATAGCTACAGCCCTAATGTCCTTACTAACTTTCTGGGCCTTGAATGTGTCAGTTGTGTTGCTGTCTATGCAGGGTCAGAAAGCTCTCGGACTTCATAAATAATATTTTAATTTGTGCTCAGAAGATGAACAAAGGTCTCACGGGTTTGGAACGACATGAAGGTGAGTAATTAAAGACAGAATTGTCATTTTTGGGTGAACTATCCCTTTAAGTGTGCTGTTACAATGACTTCATTTCCTGTAATGCATTTTCAATGCAACTCTGACTGTCTGCTGCAGTTTGAAAGACCTTCATGGACATTCCTGTTTTAGTGAAGCACACGGTTGTATCAGAGCACTGCAGGCACCTTGCTCTTGTTAGAAGTGAAGCACTGCTGGCTGTGAAGCCTGCCTGCACTAAATTAGTTCTCCTTTGGAAAAGAGGCCAATGTTTGAACCAACCACTGAGCACCGCACATCTATGCCAAACTCCACTGCTGCAGAACACCAAATGCTCTCTGTAAGCAATTAACCACACATTTAGATATCCAGGCACAAATTTAAATCACAATATAATTTGGATGCCTGTTTTTTTTTTTTCATTTTTTACATTCATGGGGACAAACTGCTTTCTATTAGGCCCTATGTCTTGTACAATTTAAAATGCACTCGAAGGTTACAATATGCTTTGTACGTTGACATTCAAACTTTTGGGGTTGGAGAGATTTGAAAAAAAAAAAAGACATTTACATTACCTCTTCTGCTCACCAAGCTTGCATTTATTTGATCCAAAATACAGCAAAAGCTGTGATATGAAATATTTTTACTATTTAAAATAACTGCTTTTTATTTGAATATATTTTAAAATATAATTTATTCCTCTGATCAAAGTTACATTTTCAGCATCATTACTGCAGTCTTTAGTGTCACATGATCCTTCAGAAATCATTCAAATATGCTGATGTGCTGTTTAAGAAACATTTTTCATTATTATTATTATTATTATTATTATTATTATTATCAATATTTAACAGTTGAGTAATTCATGTGTTTGATATAATAAATTCCTTGTGTTTCACAGGAAGACGTTTCTGTCTACACAGCTCATCTCCCAAAAAAGTCACGAGCAGGATGTGGCTATTTTCGCAGTCCACGCCCTAATCATTGTTGTCATGAATCAAAAAACACCAGTTTGTTTGTAAGTCATCTGACGTGGTGTATGTGGAGCTTTATTGTGCTCACAGTTCACTCACTATTTATGACACAGGATGTTCCATCTGGCCGTGTTTCCTGTCTAAGGGCTCTTTCAGGATGTGCTCCCTGGATCTGCTTACACTTCTCTGGGACAGCTGTAAGGCACTTCTGGGTGTAATACGGAACCTCTCCCTGAGCTCAAAGGGCCTTCTGCTTTTCCCATTATATGTACATGCTGGAGAGTCTGTTGACAGTCATTACCAACCCCCCGTATGCTACGTGAGAGCTTTCCATAACACGCTAATTGTCTGTTTAGGTTAACATTTGGCTCTCACTGCTGTTTTGTCTTAGTGAGGTGTGTAAACAAAGACTCATATAGTCAGAATAAAGATCCAGTTCTGCTTTGGTCCAGTAAAGTGAATGGGAAAATGGATGAGAATAATGATAAGCTGCTTTGAATCAAAGCATCTGCCAAATGCATAAAAAGTACAAATTATATAAAATATTATTGCAAAAAATAAGAGAATGCAGTTTATAAACATGTTTATAAAATTGTATTACTTTTTTTGTCGTTGTTGTTGCAATTAAATTTTAAATTAATTCTTTTTCTGCATCAATTTACAGAGAAGTTACAGAGAGGATGAATTTATCATTAATAATAATAATAATAAAATATTATATTATATATTTTTGTATTAATATTTTTCCACTTTCACTAACATTTGTATTTCTTTAGTTTTATAAATTACTGACTTCTGTTTATAAAATTGTATTATTTTATTCTTTTGCAATTACATTTAGCATAATTTTATTTTTTTAACCCTTGTGCATAAATGTACAGAAAAGTTTCACAGAGGTCCTTAGAGGAAAAATTAACTATAAATAATAATAATAATAATAAAATAATATTAATAATATTTGTAATAACATTAAAAATAAAATAATATTATAGTTTATAATATTAAAATATTATATATTTATGTTAATATTTTTCCATTTTCACTAACTTTTGTATTTCTTTAGTTAGTTATAAATTACTGACTTCTGTTTATAAAATTTTACTATTTTATTTTTTTGCAATTACATTTTGCATAATTTTTTTTTTTTTTTTTAACAATTTACAGAAAAGTTTCACAGAGATCCTTAGAGGAATTAATCAACGTCAAAAAATAGTCATAAAAATATTATATATTAATATATTTGTATTTATTTATTTATTTAGTTAGTGTTATGAAATACTGACTTCTGTTTATAAAACTGTATTTTTTTGCAACTACATTTTGAATAATTGTAATTTTTTAACCCTTGTGCATTAATTTACAGAAAAGTTACACAGAGAGGTCATTAAAAGACAAGTAGGTTGGCTTCTTTATTTATTTAAAGTTATTTATTTATTAAATATTATATATTTATATTCTTTCCACTTTCACTGACATCTGTATTTATTTTAGTTATTTTTATAAACTACTGTTCATAAAATTGTATTAATTTTTTTTTGCAATTACATTTTGATTTATTTATTTTTTATTAACCCTTGTGCATCAATTCAGTTATCAATTTTCCATTTTCACTGACTTATTTTTTATGTATGTATGTAGGTTTATAAAATACTGACTTCTGTTTATAAATTTGTATTACTTTATTTTTTTGCAATTACATTTTGCATAATTTTATTTTTTAACCCTTGTGCATCAATTTACAGAAAAATTACACACTAGTCACAAGTGTCAAAAAAATGGTCATAAAAATATTATATATGCTTATTTTTCTGCTTTCGCTGACATTTATTTATTTATTGCACCAGTCCTGATTATAACGACCAAAGATTAATTCATTTTCAGGATTTGAACCCTTTAAATGTAGGTTTTAACTACATAATTACAATGTAACTGGCCTGTTTTCAACAGAAGAAAAAAATCTTAAGGATGCACAGACGGTTAAAAAAAAGAGATGTACAACTGATTGATCATGGAAGTAGTCAATGATCAAATGATGGATAAGAGCATTATATGTTGATCCATGGTGCATCTTTTTTTAGTAAATTGGGTGCTAACACAACACAGACAGCGTGTGCAAATAAATGGCTCTATCAGCAGACACAATTCATTCGCTGGTCATGGCCGAACTTCTGGATCACAAGGTTTCCTTCTTTTAATGAATGCGCAGGAGTGCTGGGGGCTGACATTTGTCAATTACAGGGCAGGAGTTGTTTTTCCTGCACTGCCTCACAGATTAGTCCCACATGCCTGCACTCTCGGTCTCTATTGAATCAGTTGTCTTTAATGGCAGCAGGGGGAAATTGAAGGGCTCTGTGTGCGATTTGTCCCGTCGTTGTGGAGCAGATGGTGGATATCAGTGTCAGGCTTTGAGTGGCGAGTGGCTCAGGGAACAGGAAATGGCACGGCCGAGGGCCAGATCTAAGGCAGCGTGAAAGCGCCATTCGTCACACATTTCCATGGCAGCGTCGCTCATTAGCATTACCTGGATATGCATGATAGGGGTTGATGGGCGAACAGGGAACAGGGGACGTTTATGCGTCATCGGGACATACCAAGTGATAGAGGGAGGGGAGGATATGGCATCGTTTTATATTATAAGGCCATTATTGTGGGAAGATACACTCAGTTTTTAGAATTCCACTTGTGCTTTGGGTTAGTCCAAAAATGACAAACATCATCCATCTGAAGATGGTAAAAACAAGGATTTTGCAGGAATGTACTAACCCACACACAGACACACACACACACTGAGATAAGGATAAAGAACAAGAAGTGGTAAGATAAGCTGGACAAAGAAGTGAAAGGTAAACATCCTGTCTACGTGCTTTGAGTTTGAATGTGTTTTCTTCTCACACTGATCACAGACCACAATACCACACTACAGCGTTATTGTTAACAGAATCACTCAAACACCAAGCCCTTCCGTCTGTCAGAGAACTGAACCCTCTGCAGGGATAGTTTACTCAGAAATCATTGTTTACATTATTAATCACTGAAAGGTATTATTTAACCTCAGGTTGTTCAAAACCTAATCATAATTTAAGGATTAGTAAGAATTATTAATTAAGAATTAGTTTTTTTTAAAGGAATTTAAAGGGATAGTTCACCCAAAAATGAAAATTCTGTCATTAATTACTCACCTTCATGTCATTCCAAACCCATAAGACCTTCGTTCATCATCAGAACACAAATTACGATATTTTTGATAAAACCTGTGAGCTTTCTGACCCTGCATAGAGAGCAACGAAACTGACACGTTTAATGCCTCAAAAGGTGTCAGTGGAGCGTGAGAAGCACGTTTTGTCGCTGTGAACGCAGAAAGAGCAACACAAATAGTCTTTTCAACCATATTATAATCATTATTTTTGTGTTACAGACATTTAAGTAATAGAAGTTCTGGGATAAAAGTTTATAGTTTGGGTATAAACATTTGTTGTCTACAGTAGTGATCAAAACGAAAGTATCTGAACACTTGTAGGTAGTATGTCACTGAATCATTAATTCAGGAGATTTCAATAGTCAAACAAGTCTTAATGAAGTGAGACACTGACTGCTTAACTGAATGTGTTTTTTTTTTGTATTTTGTTTAAATGAACATGTTTTTAAAAGATTTAAGCAATGAACAGTTTGTCAGAACCACTAGTAAATTACGTTATTTTTAGTTTTCTAATCTTTTGTCTGCAGAATCGTGAGAGAATCATGGTCTCCAATTTATTAAAAACAACTGGGATTCTCAGTTTATCCAGAATCGTGAAGCTCTTGTTTAAATGTTGTTTATTACTGCATATAATTTATTAAAATGGAAGTTTAATTTCATAAAGTTCTAAATGCACCTACACTTCTTTGCATTTTGTCTTTTTCAGTTGAATAAAAGACTATTATCCCTATATATTTCATCATTGAGGATTTCTTAAGAAAAGTTTAAAAATCTCATCTTGTCTCGTTCTCGTGATTCCAGTCTCGTGTCTCGTCTCATCTCGTCTCGTGTGATAAGTGTCTCGTCACACCCCTACTAACCGCATATAAATAAAAACTGCCTAATGTTACAGAGAGAAATGTCGAACCAAAAAGTGGTAAAGGATGGAAGCGATCTACTGGACTTTGGTTTGATAATAGTGCTAAATTTAATTCCAATGTAGTATTTGATAAAAATGCGATTTTCTCAGCTTGTTGCTCAAAATGTTGCTTTTTAGAAACCCGCCTACATTCAAGAATGCTTGAAGCTAGAATAAAACAGATTTATTGTTTAAAAGTAGGGAGGTCTGTTATTTATTTTGATGTATTGAATGTTCAGATATTCATACAACAAAAATATTCTGGGGGCCTTAAAATTTTTAGTGAAAATCTTCAAAAACACTGGTGGTGGCTGGCAACTTTTTTCCAAATTCGCTGACAGGGAAAGAGTTCAAATAGTCCATGTGACATCAGTGGTTCAACCGTACTTTCTGTGCACAAAAATAAATAAATAAAATAAAAATAAAATAATGACTTTATTCATCAATTTCTTCTCTTGTCTCAAGAATGAGCGTCGAAGACTGACACAAAAGAGAAGATATTGTTGAATAAAGTTGTTATTTTTGTTCTCTTCGCACACAAAAAGTATTCTCGTAGCTTCATAACATTACGGTCGAAGCACTAATGTCACATGGACTATTTATCGATGTTGTGTTGCTGTCTATGCGGGGTCAGAAAGGTCTCATCAAAGGGGTCAGAAGGATTTCATCAAAATATCTTAATTTGTGTTCCGAAGATGAATGAAGGTCTTATAGGTTTGGAACGACATGAGGGTGAGTAATTAATGGCAAAATTTAAATTTTCAGATCAATAATTATTGTGTCAGATGGGGGCAGAAGAGAGCGACGCTATATTACCAAAAAATAGCAACATCCCCCACCTTGCAGGAGTTCACACGCAGGGGCATCAGCTCAACAGTCCGTGTTGGACAAATACTAGCAGGGAGGCGCTGCTTCTTGCCAGAGCACCTTCTGCTGGTGTCACGTTAGTGTCAGTCAGCTTTAATTAGTCTGAGTTCATGTTAGCCCACCGGTGAATGTACTCCCAGCAGGTGACTTTGGCAGCGAGGCAGAGCAGCATAACGACCTTGTGAGAATTTATCTGCTTTTATCTCCGCTCTTTTCCTTCCACCGTAAAATCGTTTGTCACAAATTAGCATGTAGCTGTGTGCCTTGTTGAGAGATCTCCATTGTTGTTGTTACTGTTTTTGACTCAGTTGATGAGGGAAGAAAATTACAGTTTTAGTGGCAGCTACCTGTTATCTACCGCCGTCACCTCAGAGGTCAGAGTAAGTGGGAGTGTGGCCAATCCGTAGCAGTCGAGTACATCGTGCTCCATTCTTTCTTTAAGCTCATTAAAGCACTTTTCTGTTACTCCCTTTCTCCACACGTCTACTGAACGCCCTTAAAAAAATCTATAAAAATGCTTTCTCTCTTCCAAATACCTGTGCTTAGCTCGGCCCGATGACAGGAGCGAATAGTGAAGCGCAGTTAAAATGGCCCTAAGCCCCAGCAGCCTTAACCGCAGTCCCTCAACATCAAATAGACATCCAAAGCACACTTGAAGCCCTGCTAATGCGAGCCAATTGAAGTCTCCAGACCTGCGCCAGGCCGCGCAGTATCGCTTCCCCTTGGCAGTCATCTCTGTGGTTAATCTGATCACAGTGCAGTGTTAACAACACATGGCCTGGCCCTGGAGCCTGCTCTAAATGAGGTTACATCCCAAGCTATACCTTGATGAATAATTAAAAGCCCAGACGCAGAACTTGAAGTGACTTAGCCAGCGACCCTGGGGTCTAATCACATGGTCAAACCATATTTGGTCATCCATCCAATGCCATCGCCATCACTCACTCTATTTTTCATGTGCCCTCGTGCTTTCTCGCATATACACACACACACAAACGCAGCAGTCGCTATGGTTTGTTGGTCATCTGCCAGAGCTGACAGTGAGCATGATGGCCATGTTATTCTCCTTTGGACTCACAGTCAGACAACTGCTGGCAACTGTTAGTTAAAACAATCTGCCCTTATATACAGCGAAACTGCTTTTGACATTAATCATTATGCAGTTTTGTCTGTGCACACCTTTTCCCCTTTTATGTTCATGCAACTTAATTTTCAAAGGCAAAATTATTTATTTGTAACATTTAGATGTACTAACCATAGTAATGACAGTAGATTATGCATAATTACATGCAACTAACCCTAAAACTAATCCAACCCTACAGAAAGTACGTTTTTAAAGGGATAGTTTGCCCAAAAATGACAGTTCTGTCATTGATTACTCACCCTCATGTTGTTCCAAACCCGTAAGACCTTCGTTCATTTTCAGAACACAAATTAAGATATTTTTTTGTTAAATCTGACAGCTTTCTGACCCTGCATAGACAGCAATGCAACTGACACATTCAAGAACATGAGGTAGTAAGGACATTGTTAAAATAGTCCATGTAACATTAGTGGTTTAAACAAAGTCTCTATTGAATAAAGTCTTTATTTTTGTTTTCTTTGCACACAAAAAGTATTCTCGTAACTTCATAACATTACGGTTGAACCACTGATGTCACATGGACTATTTAACGATGTCCTTTAAAAGTTATTTTAAAATTATTATCTACTTTCAGAGTTTAAAATTAAGAGCTCCAACCCATGTTCTTAACCAGGGGTGGCAAACACCGGTCCTGGAGAGCCGCAGCCCTGCAAAGTTCAGCTCCAACCCTAATAAAATCTCACCTGCCTGTTGCATCCTAGTAACCCTTCAGACCTTGATTGGCTTGTTCAGGTGTGTTTGATTAGGGTTAAAGCAAAACTTTCCAGGACCGACAACACTCTTTTTTTTGTGTTATACTGTCTCAGTCTAAATTACATTCACATGCTTACAATCATCTGCTGTGAAAACAAAGCATAACTGGCTGCCGTTGCGTTCCCAAAGGTGCACTACACTCACAGTACATGCAATAAACGAGTTCACTGTATTCACTGTAAATGGAGACGTTTTTAGCCGCCGAAACCACAGGATCACGAGTTGATCGCCTGAACGAAGTGTGCGCTTCGCTTTGAAAGGCTCAGCAAAAAAACAGACATGATGAAGGGATTAAACCATACTGTGCTTTCGGTTTTATTTTCGTTTTTTTTATATTCGGTTTCGTTTGACAGATACTGTGTCAAAGCATAATGGCCCAAAACACAACTTTAAAGACCTTTTTTAGAATAATAAGTTGAAATTTATTTTAAAAACTACACTTTTTGCCCGTAGACATATCGTTTCATATCGTCATATGACCACGATAATATTGAGACAGTTTTGCTATCGTGATATCAGATGTTGATAATATCGTTACATCCCTATTTTGTGTTTTGAAGATGAAGGTTTTTGGAAAGACATGAGCATGAGTAATTAACGACAGAATTTTTATTTTTGGGTGAACTATCCTTTTAATATAACAAAGTAATCAAATGTAATTGCACTGTAACAAAGACACCATAAAATAAAGTGCAGCCAATTTATCTTTTGCACTTTGAAGTTGAATTTAAAAACTGAGGGTGTAATTTTGAAAGGGCATGATGTTTACACTTCCACAGATGATATTTCATATACTTCTTGTTCTAACATGCTAATAAAACATTCTTTCTTTTCTTTGCTCACTTCTTAGTTTTTTCCCCTGTGCAATTTTTTATTCAGACTGCTCAAACATATAACATGCAAATACAACAAATTGACTGCATCAAAGTAAACAAAATCTTCATCTGTAAACGAAATAGATTCTCAAAGTGTCTGGAGCACGGCATCTAATCAGCAAGTCTTGAGCTGGGTCTGAATGTCACCGATGAGAAAACACAAACATAAATACTACACCAATTTTACAACACTGCACTGACTTTGCAGTGTGAAATATAGCAAGTACAAGACCAGAAAAATATTTTAAGTTGCATACGCTACTATAGAAACATTAAAACAAAGGCTTGCATATAAATCCAATGTGACATCGGTTCTTTTTCACAGTGGAGTGGGAGCCATTAGGGACATCTTTGTATATGCCAAAGTGCCAAAGGCCTTCATCCATATCTAAGCATCAGTTTAGAGAAGCCAACATACGACATAAAATGATTCCAGATAAAAGAGATTAAAGAAAGGTTTGCTGTTTTCCACGCAGTCTCACTGACAGAGACATGAGGCACGGTGACCTTCTGAATCTAATTTACAAACATAAAAGATATTGCACCACCACAGAAGTATCAAAAGACTCTGAGAGAACGGTAAAAAAACGTGAACGTGAAAAAAAGAAAAAGGTTTGACTGCTCAATGGTTCTCTGTGAGCATGTTGTGTCAAGGTTGAAAATGACGAAGAATATGAAGACGGGGATTATTGTTCCTCTATTTTACTGACTGGTATTCAGGTACTCTGCTTTGATGCTGGTGATAAATGTCATGCCCACATCCACGTGGCATCTGGGTGAACTGGGAAAGAGGGAGAAAGGACCATACAATTTCAGATTTTTATTTGCCTTTAAGTGCAAAATCGCAGTGCCTGCCCTCAAATTACCTTCATGCGCTCTATTTCAATGACTAAGTGAATCAAAAATATCTGAAGTGGGACATTTGTTCTCTTTAGAAGGGCCTTTAGAAACTCAGGATGCTCAAATGCATCTTTTTTATTTTTTATTAACAGCAACTATGGGATTGTTTTCATTTCCTCCAACCCTGAGCACAGCTCATGACCCCAGAGGAAAAAAGCAAGAACTCTTACTACATTTAAAAAAAAATAAAAATAAATAAATCAATACGGTTATCTGATAAAAAGCAGACCCAGGGTTATATTAATCCATTAAATCTTGCTATGTGCCCCTCTTCTTTAAGATTAAGCAATGTTTCCATGTGCAATATTTTTACACGCAATATTTTCATAAGGCCAACCCAGAGGTAAGTAGACACTATAAACAGTTATTCATAAACGAACAGCAACACTTTAAACAGTTTTAACACAGTTCCCCTGAATTACAGCTATTACGTGTTAAAAAACCCACCATAAACATGACATAAAAATCAGTTGAAGTGTAAATAAAAAAGAAATCTGTATGGAAATTGCACGGTGCTGGTTTAATAGCCCTGCCCATCAAACAGAGTCAGACCTGCTGTGATCTCGGTGAGTGCTTGACACCTGTGACGCATGTGCCTCTTTTGTTTATGTAGAGATGGCAATATAAACATGTGTCCTCCCTGGAGACGTATGGTAAATTTACCTTTTCCCCTCGACGCTGGACTGAAACATCAACATTAATCTTTCTCTCAATGAGACAGAGAGAACATTTGTAGACATAAGGCCAGTCGAGTTAGCCAAGACAAACCTCTCATATCCTAAAAATGCCAAGAGCCCAGCTCTTATGCCAAAAACCACAGCGGGCCTTAGGTGGTTGGAGAAATCTTTCCAATGAAAATGTTTACACGAAGAAAGCCCTTTTTTTTTCTTCTGTATAAAGTCAAGCTGGGGCAAAAGCCACACTGACACACATTGTGAGGGTCATAAGTATAGCAACCTGCTGACACGCTGTAGATTGAAAGCGCGGCCCTTTTCAGCAGAGAACCTTCACTCACATCAAGAACTTAATGGAAACATGCAATTTGTCTCTTCACTCCGCCCCACACATACAAATACATATGCTGAACAGCTTCATTTCAGATAATACAAACATTACCCAGTCAACAAGACCTAACAGACCACATCTTAACCCCAAACGGTGCTTTCTGACAGACAAAACAGCCATTGTGGTTGTAAGAACATTCCTCACAGAGTCAGTAAAGACGTCTGGGATGAAGACCTAGACAGGGAAGCCAAATGATGCAGTCTAAGGAATGTATTCATGATGATAAATTCACTGTAATGACGAAATTCACAGTATACTGATGATACACGAATGTTGCTTGTTTCCTGTGAATATTTTCATGTAGTTACAATAGTGTGTGCTGTTTAGGTACAACATGGAGAAATTCACCTCTTCTGTACATATTTCAATCACTTACACTACTGTTCAAAAGTCTTTAAAATGGGGCTGTCAAACAATTAATCGCATTTAATGTTTATATGTACATATATTTATACTTGTATAAATTAAGTTTAGTTACATATAATGAATACACTGTTAAAAAAAAAGCTGTTTCAACTTAAAGTTAATTTAGTCAGCGTGAAATGTTAAGTTGTACTACGTGACAACTTCGATATTTGAGTTGAGTAAACTTAAAATTAAGACAACACAAACATTTTTAAGTTGAAACAACTTTTTCTTTTACACTGTAAAAATAGTTTATATTTAAATCTAACATATTTTTCCTTAAAGGGGTCATTAGATGCTAAGTTCACTTTTACATGCTGTTTGAACATTAATGTGTGTTGGCAGTGTATGTACAAATCTACCCTATAATAAAAAAATTAAGCAGTGGTTTTTAACTAATCTGTAAAAATAATATTCCCTTTTTCAAATCGAACCATTCTCAGAGGCCGCTCCCGCGATAGTTGATTGACATGAGCGTCTTACCTCAGACCCGCCCTACAACAGCTGTAACAGTCAACCTCCATTGTTTCGATGCCGTAGCAGGAATGTAAATTAGACAAGAATATCTCAGATTGAGCGATTGAGGTGTTGTATTGCTGGATGTAACAATGAACGTAGTGGTCGTCATTTACTCCCGGCATCTGAGCCGCTGAAGATGCAGTAGATTAAGTTTGTTTGTGAAGGGATTGTGCCTCCCGATCTGCATAAATGCGTCTATGTTCACGCAAATCATTCGTGATCGAGCTTCACCTACAGTACAAATGAGTTAAAAACTTTTTTTTCATGAATCTCTGCAATCACCTTACCTAACAAGGTGCTAGTTAGCAAGTTTTGCAGCTAAACGCGGCTAAATGCGGCTAAAGAAAACAGGCTCATCACTCCACAGTGAGAAGAGAAGGGCGGGGCGAGCAGAGCTCATTTGCGTCTCAAGGAACAATCCCTCAGAATGGGATGATTTTTGCAGAGCTCATTTTGACAAGGTAAAAAGGGTGTTGTTTTACACTACACTACTTTTCATTAAGACCCTAAAAATCATATCAACTTGTGGAAAATGGGCATCCGATGACTCCTTTAATATATACATGTATGTGTGAGTATTTATATATACATAATAAATATACACAGTACACACACACACATATGTAAACATAAACTTTTATTTTGGAAGCGATTATTCGCGATTAATCGATTGAAAGCCCTACTTTAAAATCATCTGAATGATGTTTAGCAAGTCTGAATTTATTGATACAGCATAACAGTAATATTGTGAAAGTATTATTACAATTGAACAAGTGTGTGTGTGTGTGTATGTGTAATTTATTCCCATGATTATGATGGCATTACTCCACTCTGACCCTTTATAAATCAGTCTAATTTGGTTCTCAAGATATACAGTATTTTTTTTTGTTATTATCAATGTTGTAAATAGTTGTGCTGCCTAATATTCTTGTGGAAATCATAATACATTTTAGATTTTTTTTTTTTTGATAATTAGAATGTTCAAAATAACAGCATTTATTTGAAATAAAAATATTTTGTAACATTTAAGGCTGTCTCTAATGATTATTTTGGTAATCGAGTAATCAGTCGATTACGCTAATGATTAATCGAGTAATCGGATAATATTTTAAAATGACTTAAAAAATCATACGGTTATAGAACAAAACAGTTAAAATACATAACGTAATTAAACAACATAATCATAACCTTTGTACTATTATGTATTATATCAAATGCCTTCAGAGGGCGCCAATGGCCTGACGATTGTTTTTACACTTTACAGCATGAGTAAACACTGTTTAACTGTTTGTGTGCAGTGTTGCCAAGTCTGCGGAATTGGGCTACTTCAACAATTGCGGTGGGTTGAAGTGACCCCAATAATGTGATATTTAGCCTCTGGAATGCAATTTTTACCAGGGGACCCTGCCAAAAAAATATGTATTTTACACCCTGGAATTTTTAACAGGGTTGGGTGGGTTATGTTGTGAAAACTTGGCAACATTGTTTGTGTGGAGCAGCATTTACTGTGAACAGAGCCCCTCTGAGATGCTTCTAACCTATACACATATAAATAAAGTGCATATTAAACTGCAGCATAAAAACATATTTAATTGAATTGCAGCCTTTGTGAATTCACAACAGCACTATGCTTTATTATGGTTTTTATATTTTGTGGAGCCTTAGAAAACACTTGCTTTTCATGGATTCTTGCCTGTGGAATGCATCACTTCTGGTATTTGCCAGTTAATCGGCACAGGCAAAATGCAACTGAGGATTTTTGTAATCGAGTAACCTTGTAGTAACATTATAAATGTCTTTACTGTCACTTTTGATCAATTTGTGTTAGTGCTGAATGAAAGTATTAAAAAAAATCTTAGTGACCCTAAACTTTTGACCATAGCTTGTACAACATTCAGTTTTCTTTCCTATGTTGTTGTATTTTCTGTTGAAACGGGAAGTTATGGTGGGAGATAATAAATTGTTATAGCCAACAGTCTGCAGTTAAAGTCACAAATGCCAGCTGTATTAGACACAATCTTATTAGACAAAAAATACATATAATTTTGAGTGAAAAGTTACATAAGCTAAAAGTTTATTTAGTCAACTTTTTGGAGTGTGCTAGACATCAACATCGACTAAAAGCAACTGATTTTCATTGATTCTCAAACTGAAGATGCACCATCACATACCGAGCAGACAACAACAACAACAAATGGTAAAGATAATATATCTGTAGTTTATATAATACAGATAACATATGATTTTCACTGCAACTGAAGTGTGCTATTTGTTCCACACATCCAGCCTACCAAATACAGTCACTTTATTTGCTTACACAGTCCAAAGTTTGTTTCTTCCCCTGTGTGTGCCTGTGTGTTTATGTGTAGATTGTGTTTTGCCTGGGGCTCAGCCATGTCTGGACTTGCATACAGGAGGGAGCCGCCACAGCTGAATAATGAAGAGCTCTATGGAGGTGACAGAATAGGTAGCAGGTATGCAGTTGAACTCAGCCCAAACCATCTGATCAAGTGCTTTCTGTCACACACATACACAAACGCGTGCACTTTCACACACACCTACCGCACGGGCATATTTATAGTGCACTGACAGAGGCGCAGACAGATGTCACCTTCAAGCAACAATATCCAGGGGGAAAAAATACAATGTGTGCACATATACAGCTCACCAGATCGTACAAACAAAGCAGAACGTGAGAACTAAATCAACCCAGCTCAATTGTGCCTGTAAGGCTCAGATAAACACGCATGCATGTTTTAAGGCCAGTGGCTTTTGCTGTTTATAATGTATGAGTGACCGGGGACAGCGGTAGAGCTGTCAGGCCTAATATGATGAAGGCTGAACTTTATGTATCCATACAGGAGAGGGGGGCGGATGGGCTCTTGAAGTGATTTTCACTTACTCTCGTGCTGTTGCTCCTCTAAGCACAGCCCTGCAGTAAAGCGATAAAGAGGAAGAGAGACGGATTGGTACCCGGAGTGGTCGAGAGAGATATATAACCAGTGGAAGGCTAAGAGAGAGAGAGAGAGAGAGGGGAGGGCTGTGCTTCTCAACCTCGAAGCACATGACGTGGTGTCGTAACACATCAATACTCAAACACAGCACCGCAGAGCAACAACCGCCAACAACCCCCCTCCAGATCCTTAATAATTCATACTGACGGTAATGCAGTGGGACAAAAGATGTCATCCTTTCTCATTTGATGTCATCAATAAGAAATGGCATTCAATCCCAGTTTGCGTCTTTACAGAGAATATTCTGTAAACAAAGCTTGACAGTCGGTGACAAGGGGAATTTGGATCGAAAATCATCTCTGGTTGTCGTGTATTGAACCGAACCTTACAAAACTGTACAAAAGCGAACGACAAGTACAAAAAAGTAGTGCAATCCCAATGCAGATCACAGGGTTCTAATTGTGTGTGTCTAATGTGCAGTAGGCAGCTATGTTCATCTGCCCACATAACTGCAGGCTGGGAGCGAGAAATGTGACCCTGCCATTCTCAATGTGTTGACAGTGCTTTAATTCAACATGATACCAGACACCCGCAGTCTGCCCCGGTCTGCTAGAACTGCTGCTAGTTTTATACTCTCAGAGGCACTTAATATACACAAACACTGCTCTGGACCACAGGGGAGGGAGGCGAAAAAAACGTTTAGCTCTGAAGCTACTCACATATTCGCATGTCGGCTTTTCCGAGCAGTGTGTGATTGTTGCCTTTTCAAGTACGGTAGCATGTCAATGTGAAGGGAATTATTGTGAAGCTGAATTTGGAGTAAGGGTAAAGGAGAGCTGCATGCCACAAATGGTGTTGACATGTCTAGTGTGACCTGCTATACTCAATCTAAAAGTATTTTAAATAGCTCTTTGCTAATTCTTTTATACTGGCTGTGCAGTTTTCATGATCTCCAATGAACTTTTAAAAAATTAAAGATATATATATATATATTATACATAATTATCTTGTATGTAATTATCTTTTTAATATGGAATAAAGTTATTAGAAACTTAAGAGTTATACTTAAACTGATATTTGAAGTAGTGAAGTTTTTTTATGTTGTACATATGAAGAGTTCAGATGCAAAACCAGCTAAAAGCCATCTCGGTCAAAAATTAGATAATGACACTGAGTGAATGCTCCTGACACATATTATACGTCCATCAAATACTTTTACTTCAAACTCGCTAAATTCCAGCCTCAGCCAAATCAGAAGTACCAGTAGTTACATAGAAACCTATACAAAGTAGCCAGAAAGAAATGCTATTTTTAAAGAAATACGTCAGATGGATTTAGAGGTTTTTGCATCTGAACTCTTCATTCATATTTTTATATCTTTTTATATATATTAAAGTTTTAAAATTGTTTTAAAAGGTGTATATATATCTTATTAAAATTATATAAACTTATAAAATTATAGTTACTTTTACTAATATATTTTAAATACTGAAGTGTTTAAAAATGATTTAAAAATGAAAAAATATATATTATAAACTTTAAAACTTTAAACTTATTCTTAAATGAATATTTTAAATAGTGAAGGTTTTTATATATATTTTGGAATTTTGTTACAGTTTTTTAAAATGTTGTAATACACACACACACAAAGAGTAAAAAAAAATTGTTGAGTCAGCGTCAAATAATTTGTTACCTGGCTTCCCTAAATTTTAAGTTTAGTCAACTCAAATAAGTTTAGTCAACTTGAAATGTTAAGTTGTACTAAATGACAACTTAGATGTTTGTGTTGCCTAAACTTAAAAATACCTATTATTAAATAACTTATTATAATCCAAAAATTATACTTAAAAACGCTGTTAAAAGTAGTGTGTATATATATGTATATATATATATATATATATATATATATATACACACACACACACACACATACATACACATTTTTATATCTTTATATATATTAAAGTTTTAAAATAGTTTTACAAGGTGTATATATATATCTTATTAAAATTATATAAACTTATTATAAACTTAACAATTATAGTTACATTTACATTTTAAATACTAAAGTTTTTAAAAATGTTTTGTTACCTGGCTTCCCTAAATATTACGCTTAGTCAACTCAAATAAGTTTAGTCAACTTGAAACATTAAGTTGTACTAAATGACAACTTAGATGTTTGTGTTGCCTAAACTTAAAAATACTTATTAAATAACTTATTATAATCCTAAAAATTATACTTAAATTCATTTTAAGTATATATAATACATAATTTAAGTATATATAATATATAATTTATATTCTAAATTATACATTTTAAAATGTATGCATTAGCATACACTTCAAAAGTTCAAGGTCAGGGTAAGATTTTAAAAAATGTTGTTAAAAGAAGTCTCTTATGCTCATTGATCAATAATACAGTAAAACAGTAATATTGTAAAAAATATAATTACAATTGTAAATAATTTAGTTTAAATAATAATTAATCTAGTTTAATATATTTTTAATGTAATTTATTCCTGTGATGGTAAAGTTGTCATTATTCCAGTCTTCAATGTCACAAGATCCTTCAGAAATCATTCTAATATGTCGATGTGTTGCTCAAAAAACATTTCTGATTGTTATCAATCAAAAGCAGCTGAATATTTTTGTGAAAACCATTAAAAAAAAGTTCAAAAGAATAGCATGCTTTTGCAAGCTTTTGAATGGTAGTGTATATAAAAATCAACGTTAATCAAGAGAAAAAATAAATGCTCACCTAAAACACACTTTTTCTTGTACATTATTTGAATTGAACCTAAAATCTTGTTGACACTGACAAAACAGTTCTGTGGGCTCATTGCATCAGCTCCCCATATAAAGTGTGAAGGCTGCTCTTGCCAAAGTGGACTTCTTTTACAGCTCACACAGGCAGGCAGAGGCGACACACAATCCCCTCGCTGACGACCAGCACCGACCTCAGCTGCTCATAGGCCTTTGCTATCACACACACACAGAGAGGGAGAGGATAAAACGAGCGAGAGAGAGAGAGAGAGAGAGAGAGAGAGAGAGAGAGAGAGAGAGAGGAGAAGAGGTGACAACAGTGCCCTGCTGTGAAAGACAAGGGCTCCCATGTACCCTGAGAGCCTGGTTTTCAGCACCCTCAAGTCGTGACCCTCATCCTCATGCCACCCTCTACAGCTCAGCAGGACTCGATTACTCATGTGATGGCAGACAGAGATGAGCAGACAGAACTTATGACTGTCTCCAGATAGGCCAACAAATAGTGCCGTATGGTTTACTATATATTTGCTTTGGTCATCAACTTCAGAAAGTGATTCTAGTAAATCATGTTACACTGATAATGTAAGTAGCACATGAACTTAAAGGGATGGTGGATCCAAAAAAAATTAACATTCTGTCGTAATTTCTATTATTGATCTAATATTGTTCTGTGGAACACAAAAGTGATGACATCATTAACATGAGATAAACAAATAAAAGGCTTATAACAATAGCACTAACTAGAAAGTTTTAATAATCATTATCATTTTATGAAAATAAGGAAATCCACATATCAGCTATAATGATAATGAAGGAGGAATGATCCAGCTAAAATCAATATTTTATTAGAATGGACCATTTTTTACATTTTAGTTAAAGTCTTAGCAATTTTGTTGTTTGTCATTTTATTAGTTTTTTAAATTTTAAGTTAGTTTTAATATTTTTTCTTGACCAGGTAGAATTTTTCATTTCAGTTTTAGTTATTTTTACGGAAGAGGATTAGGGCCACGCAATAAAAAAATAATAAAACCATCTTGAGATTAAAGTCATTATAAAATGAGATTAAACTCATTACATTTTAATTTTGAGGAAAAAAAGTCTTTCAATTTCGAGAAAAAAGTTGAAATAAAATGTTGAGAATAAACTGATTAAATTACGAGAAAAACGTCGTTAATTTATGAGAAAAAAGTCAGCAGTGGGTTTTGGGTATACGGCGTAATTTAATGAGTTTATTCTCAACATTTCATCTCGATTTTTTTTCTCATTTAATTTTATCAAAATTAAGAGTTCAATCTTGTATTATAATGACTTTTTATTGCATGGCCCTAATCCTCTTCAGTATATTTTAGTTAAACTAAATGAAAAATAAACAAACTAAAACTAAAATATAATTTATTTTGTTTCAAGTAAAGTAAATGTTTTTTTCCTTGCCGTTTTTTAATTTTAGTTAAAGTTTTAGTAGTTTTGTGTGCCATAGAATAACTAAAATGAAAATGAATTAAAACTAACTTAAAAAATTAAAAATAAAAACACTAAAAAAACAAAAACACAATAAACTGGTTATAACCCTGGTTGGAAATAATTTTTCAGAACCTTTCCCCCCCATTTTAGTTAAATTTTTAGCAATTTTGTTGTGTTTTTGATCTTTTATTAAATGTTTTATTTATTATAGTTTTATTTATTATATTTATTATATTAGTTTTTAATTACGTTTTATTTCAATTTTATTTTAAGTTAGTTTCAATTCATTTTTATTTCAGTTTTAGTTATTTCATTACATCAACTTAAACTAGTTTATTTTGTTTCCAGTAAAGTAAAGGTTTATTTTATTATTATTTTATTTTAATGGTTTTAGATTTTGGTTATTTAAAATAACCCTAGCGGAAATAATTTTCAGAGCATTTTCCCCTCCCCATTTCTTTTAAAATTAAAGTTAAAGTTTTAATAAATTTGTTGTGTTTTTGTCATTTTATTAGTTTTTTTATTTGTAATTTTTAAGTTGGTTTTAAGTTTTTTTTTTCAGTTTTAGTTATTTTAGTACATCAACTTAAACTAAATGTAAAATAAACTAAAACTAACTAAAATTATATGTACACACACAAAGACATACGTAATATTAGTTTGTTTGTTTTTTATATATATTTTTAGCAATTTTTTTGTATATTTGTCACTTTATTTGTTTTTTATTTTTAATTTTTAAGTTAGTTTAAATTAATTTTTATTTCAGTTTTAGTTATTTTAGTATATGAACTTAAACTGAATGAAAAATAAACTAACCTTCCCCCCCCCCAGCTGATGAATGATAAAATATTGACAGCCAATCAGAATCTACCCGACTTTAAAGAGCTGGAGCATTTAAAGTGACAGATGACAAAATGGTAATTCATGCTTATAATAAAGAGAATGATAATGTGCCTTGGTTTTACCTGAAAGTAAATCAAAGTAAATCATCATCATTCATTATCAAAAAAGTTGCCTATGCATTTGCCCTCCCTGTAACCTGTAAGAAAATCAGCATGCGCTGCATTTGTACTAATGAAGTTCAAAGTTCCTTGACCTTCTCTTAACACTCAGGTAACTGGATATCAAGATCAGTTGCATGACACCTCGGTTAATATTTTTACCCATAAATACTCTCCTTAGCCCACGTAGCAGATGCAAATATAGGCATTGCCGGGAAAGTTGTGCAATATCATTGGAAAGTTCAGCCCATTAATTAGTGCGTTGTGAACTCGGGTTCCTTTAGAAGCCGTGCGCTCTGACAGAACCGCAGCCCACATGCTGACACGCTATGATGATTTCACATCAACACATTTATGGTCGTGCTGCCCTCCCGAGCGCGAGATTGAGTGGGTGGGGTCATTAGAACAGACCGCAACAGACCGAAATAACAGGCCTGAGTGTGTGAGTGCAGGACCCCTCTCCGCAGGAGGCTGGCCTTGCTCCTAAATGACAGGAAAAATAACGCCCTGGGATGCTCCTGCGCCGAGATCCAGTTTCAGCAGAAATCTGCTTGCATCTGTCAGAATGAAAGGCAGCTGAAGGGGGATGGCGGACTGTGTAAGCATCCAGTATGAAAACAAGATTCCCGTTACAATACATGGCATTTAGTGAGCGGCCCAGTGAAAGGCCTCTCAGTAATCCTGGCCCACTCTCTGCAAAGCACTCTCATTAGTATCAAGGGACTCAATATTTGCAACCCTAGTTTAATGCTGTTTATATTTACACTTACAACGTGGACGGCTGCCAATTCACGCGTCGGACCATTTCATCTGGCTCGGTTTTCTCTGTTTTTTTTAAACTCTCCATTCACGTGGCATTAAACACTCGTAATAATCCGTCTAAAGCAAGCTATTTACAGAGAGGAGGGGTACATTACAACGATGCACTGGAAAGTTTTGCTAGAACGCACTCTGTTCTGGAGTGGAGGTTTAAAATACACTCAGCCTCGAAATAACAGAGAAAATGAATTAGGGTGCGCTTGTTTCTGTGATATTAAAGGGATAGTTCAACCAAATAATAAATGGATTGTTCACACAAAAAAATGAAATTTCTTTCATCACTGGGTCTCTGTCAAAATCTTTTTTCTCTGTGGAAAACAAAAGAAGACAGTTTTAATGGATCTTTCTGCTGTTTTTATCTATACACTGAAAGTCAGTGAAAATACGACCTGATGTATCATGTTAATATGAAGGAATTTTTCATATTAATACAAACATATTTTGAATTATGCATTGCATTGTGTAGTGTTTTAGGTTTGGTTTCAAGATACAGTCACATAAAAGTAGGTCTAAATAATGAACAGGACTTGCTATTTTGGGTGATCTCTCCTTTAAGGCCCAATCAAACCAAGAAGAATAACTACAGTATAGTGATAATGATAAAGATATGGTTTCTAATAGGGTTCGGCCGATAGACGATGCCATCGCAATGTTGAGCCATCGTGATTCCCACACCCCTGAAATACGAGACGGGAGGAAAAAATGTATTTCAATAATCTTTCTC
The DNA here is from genome assembly GCF_022985175.1 of Labeo rohita. NCBI lineage: Eukaryota > Metazoa > Chordata > Actinopteri > Cypriniformes > Cyprinidae > Labeo > Labeo rohita. The sequence goes on along the minus strand of NC_066886.1, from coordinate 12,843,919 downwards.
GCAAGTATATTGTTGGGTAATTATGCTGTTTATAAATTGCAGGCATCAAGGAGCCACTGTTAATATGCAGGGCATTGAAATTGCTTTTTACTTTCACTTTCAAGATTCGCAAACATACTCAGTGCATACTACAGAGTGGTAGTGCTTAACACACATTTTACAAGATGTCAGTGGTGCTCAGGATATGCAAATCATTCGGCACATCCTATCAATCATCTCTCCTTACTATGAAACAGGCTACCGCTAGAAAGTGGCTAACCATGTCCCTTTAGTGACTCTGTAGAACGTGTTATTCATTTTCTATGCTTTTCTGAATCAGATTCACGCATCAGTATGGAAACCCATTTCCGCCACTGAATAAAAAATATTAGAAAAGCTAATTGCGACTTTTTATCTCACAATTTTTACTTTTTACTCAGAATTAAGCGATAACGTGCAATACTGACTTTTTTTCAGAATTGCGTGATATAAAATTACAATTATGAGAAACTGCGAGATATAAACTCAAAATTTTGACTTTTTTTTCTAAGAATTAAAAGTTTATCTTGCAATTATGACTTTTTTTCCCCTCAGAATTGGAAATACAAACTTGCATTTGTGAGAAACAAGTCAAGTTTTTATCTCACATTTCGGACTTTTTTCTCATAACTTTATAATCACAATTTTACATCACGCAGTTGTGACTTTATAACTTGCAATTGCACATTTATATCATGCAATCCTGAGAAAAAAAAGTCAGAATTGTGAGTTTTCATCTTGCAATTCGGGCCTTTTTTTGTGAGTTTGTATCACAATTCTGAGAAAAAAAGAATTGTGAATTTTTATCTCGGAATTCTTTTTTTTTTTTTTTGCGACTGAGTTTATATCACTTTTTTGATAATATCACACAATCCTGAGAAAAAAAACTCAGAATTGTTAGTTTATATCTCGCAACTCTGACTGTATAACTCACAACTGCAAGTTTATATCATGCAATTCTGACTTTATATCTTGCTATTGTGAGTTTATATCACAATTCTGTGAAAAAAAGTCAGTTTATATCTCCCACAACTGCAAGTTTATATCAAGCAAGTCTGACCTATAACTAACAACTGCGAGTTTATATCTCCCAATTCTGACTTTCTAACTTACAACTACAGGCTTATATTAAGCAATTCTGACTTTATAACACACAATTGCAAGTTTATATCACAGTTCTGAGAAAAAAGGGCAGAATTGTGAGTTTTTATATCGCAATTCTGACTTTTTTCACAGGATTGTGGGTTTATATCACACAATTTTGACTATAACTCACAACTGGGAGTTTATATCATGCATTTCTGACTTTATAACTTGCAATTGTGAGTTTATATCACACAATTCTGAGAAAAAAAACAGAATTGTATGTTTTCGTCTCACAGTTCAGACTTTCTGAGTGTTTATATCTTGTAATTCTGACTTTATAACTCACAACAGCAATTTTATATCACAATTCTGACTTTATAACTCACAACTGTAAGTTTATATCACACAATTCTGAGATATAAAAAGTCAGAATTGTTGCAATTTAGTTTAATTGAGTTTATATCTCAAGGTTTTGAGAAAAAAAGTCAGAATTGCGAGTTTGTATCACGCAATTCTGAGAAAAAAACAAGCCAGAACTGTAAGATAAAAAGTCACAATAACTTTTTTTTTTTTAAATTCAGTGGTGGAAACAGGCTTCCATACCCCTAATGCCAGAATCCATCCTGCTCTAAAGCACTCAAGCATTTAAAAAAGTACATGAAATAACTGCTGTGCGTGCTTATAATAAACAAATAATTATTATACATTGGTGTGGACACAAATATAATTATTGTTATCATTATAGCTAGCGTTCTTGGCCTTTAAACTAAAGACTGCAGAGAATCATAATGGCAATGTGACCTGCATTACTGATAGACATGTTTTAACAACTTCAAGTAAGAAATTGCTCATAATGTCGCTCTCATTTATAACCCAGTCATGCTATGCGCCCAAGCAGATGAGAGAAAAAGTATACATATAAACATCCACTCGGATTCCATTTCCACTATCCAGGCCGGCTCCTCCCATAGCCGTATATGAAAGCAATACCCTTCGTCTTTTATCTGCTAATGTGTCTTCCACCCCTGGGGCTTAAACAGTGGGCCATGCGTATCAGATAAAGCCAGATAAATGGACCAGGCAGACGGATGGCACCAGGTAGGCAGCGGGCTTTTATAGAGCACCGCTGCGGGCCACGAACCAGGACTGTAGGTTGTGATGAGGCCTAATCCTCAATGAATGCAGTATGGACTGAGTCTAAGCAGCATGTGTGGTAATCTCCTCCAGTCTCTCACAGCTACTGCCAACCTCACTCTTTGTAGTGGGTGCCAACCTGGGTGGTGAGGGGAGCTCAGAGACACTATTAAGCAGGGATGGCATCTGGGAGCCGCTCATTCCAGCACTGAGCTCCAAAGCCCAGATTTTCGCAGAGAAATAAAGGGACGGAAAAGGGGGAGAACGAGTCTTTTTGGCTTATTTTCGGCTTAAGTAAACAGCTTGAGTGTCATTAACATCTTACGTTTACATTCGCGACAAATAAGACGTGGACTTAGAGAAAGGGCTTTGAGACAGGATGCGTGACAAGATTGAGTTTCTTACACAACAAATCAGCAAAACCCTGATTTACAAATGCACTTTAGTCTCTGGTGATCTTCCAACCTGAGATCAAATCAGGCCTTGAAAAGTCTATAGCAAATCTAATTAGTTTCTCCCTCTGATCCAAAAACATAATCAGCCTATAAACGCTCTCTTCTACGCAGTGGACTTAAGTGCGGCGGGCCGCGGGAAAGAGATGAGCGCGATTTCGCTCTTCCTGCACGCGGTGGTTAAATTATAGAAGAGGAGCCCATGAGAGCAAAGACTACCCTTCCAATCTCTTTTCCTCCTCTTCCTTCCTTCCCTCCCACAGAATGAATTAACACCCTCCGCTGCCACCTCTGATTAAAAAAGCTCATTGGAGAGAGATTTGTAATCATTTGTCTATAATGAATTCTTAGAACCCTCACCCCCAATTCTCACCTGCCACAGCCCGCAGACACATTCACAAAGGATATAGAAAGAGATGAGAAAAAAAGTGAGAATAAGCTACGATATTACCCTCCCTCATATTTTTTAATATGAATTCTTTATACTGCTTTTTTTTTTTTTTGCTCTTCCAGGCTTACAGCCTAGTTTTGTTTTGAGATGAAATTTCACATTCATACGGTTAAAAAAAACGATATACAACCACACAATTAATAATGTTTAGTGATGTGTAATATGCAAATTATATACAAATTAGAGCTGTCAACTGGCAGTTGGATGTGTGTTCTCATTCAAAAACAGCTGGACGGAGTGCAACGGAATGAAACAAAATCTCAAAAAATGATTTTGAATTGACAGAGCGTTTTAAATATGTATCGTTTATGGTGTGAAGAGCCACAAAAGCAGCAAGAAGTGATGCAACAGCTAATGACGTGTTCATAGACCAGATATTTTTAAAAATTATCTATAAATTTATCCTCTGACAGACTGACAGGTTGCATAATTTAATGTATTTTGGACTGTAAGCCAGTGCTTATGTTTAAAGATATGAAAATAAAACAAAATATTGACTGTTAAAGGAATGTCACTTTGCAACACTTACAAAAGGTTTTTCTAATTATGGAAATGATCAATGTCACTTTTCAGTAGGTAATTTTTTATCAATTAATTTAATAACTAACAAAATGCTCACTGATGCTTCAGAAAGAAACACAATGCACTGAGAACCAGGGGGTGAAAACTTTTGAAATTTAAAGATCAGGATAAATGTAACTTATTTTACTAACTTATTTAGCTTCTGAAGAGCAGTGCTAAATGAAAAAAATATGATATTTACGCAAAATACAAAAAATGTACACATCTTCATTCTTTTCAAAAGTTTTCACCCCCGGGCTCTTCATGCATCGTTTTTCCTTCTGGAGCATCGAGCGCTTGAACCTTCTGTAATAATTGCATATGAGTCCCTTAGTTGTCCTCAGTGTCAAAAGATGGATCTCAAAATCATACAGTCATTGCTGGATAGGGTTCAAATACAAAAAAGATTTTTCTGAAGAACAGTGTATGTAAACTTTTAAACGGTCTGTGGACTGTAAACATCTTTCATGTGAAATATATTATTCAAGTCAGTACTAAATAAAAAATAACACGCATTTTGTATGATCCCTCTTATTTTGGTAAAATAATTACCATTTTGTAGATTCTGTATGGTTTATGTCAACTTTTTACCGCAACTGTAAATAATTATTGACATATATTTATTTTCATCTTTTGACATTAATTGCAATTCTTTTGATTAATCAGCATATCATGTAAATCAAAATTTTATCCATTCGTCAGCCCTAACGCAAATCTTCAGGAATGTTTCAGAACATGTTAACATGGCTAGCACTTACTCTTAAAGTAATGTGAATATTACATCTTTTCCCACATATCTCAGTTTTCATTAATTTATAAATAGCTCCCAATTGTGGCACATTACTCACGGGTGCATATATCACGGTTTGAAATGCAATCCAAATTTGTCTTTATTAATAACCTTAATATATCATTGGAATGCAGAGTGTGATGGATTAAAGGCCCCATATATCCCATGCAGAGCTGATTAATTTGTGCTCTGGAGGTTCCCGCAGCTCTCTTGCCCTCCTAATGAATGTGCACAGCCAGCATGGACACTGTTGCCTCCGTGACCTTTCTGTTTGAGTGCCAGGCCATCTGTCTCCTAATGTGCACACGTTCTGCACACGCTCCTAACCTGCGCTCGAACGGACGCCGCTTTGAGGGCGTCACCCTCGCTTATTTCTCAAATACGAGTCTCTGTCGGTAGAAACCTTGGAAGAAGAGAAAACCACAAGAAAGTATGAAGGTTTTCACACCTAAGGGATTCGCTGTCGAGCTGCTGGGGACGTCAAAGCAAATTCAATTACTTATTCCAAGCTGCTTTTATTAATGCAAGGCAGACGTGAGTGTTTAATATCGCGCTTTGCTTTTTATTACATGTACGGCCACCTTCGTGGCACGATATTACACGCGGCAAAGCTCTTTAGTCCCGAATCTGTTCGAGTAATAGATTTAAAATGATACCTTCTGATATGTCAGGTTTCATTTTGACTTTGCGGCGTATGCGCATATGTCAAGCATGAAATCTGCCAAGGCAGTATGATCTGTAAGCCACAGTCTCATGTCTCAGCCTTAATAAAAATGACACATTGGCTGTTTATGATAAGAGAGACGGAGAGGGTATTACCGCTTCCCGCTGAGCGACGTGCCGTAATGGTGACTGGTGGCAGTGGCGAGGTGGCACGGGGGAGGGAGGCAGACAGGTGGCGCACATTTGGGTGTGATAAATCTGCTCTTCTGTGGCAGGGAGCAGCCTCGCCTCAGAGCTGCTGGAAATGTCAGCTAATGTGAGTCTCACTCAGGAGGTTAGGCAAGAAAGCACTCTCAGGGGAGATGCGAGAAGACAGGGAAGAAAGAGAGAGTGGAGACAAGGAGAGTGCGCTCCCCGGGGGGCCTGGCAGGTAGTCTGTCTGCTGGGCAACTTTCCGCCTGAGGTAAAATAATATGGTTGCTGGAAAGGTGACACTGTCCTCCGTTGCTCTGCAATCGTTTCTACTCTAATGATGCACCTGTATGTGTGAGAGATACTTCCTGTGTGGGGCTCAAGGGACAACTGATCAGCAGACATGGAGCCAGGTCATTGTTTACAAACCTGAAGTCTTAACCTATGCTACTGGGCCGAAAAATACAATACGAATAAAGCAGAAATGGATTTGTCATATCTGACTACAAGCTAACCCATACAATTCATTTAGACTTTTTGTTGGCTGCATGACTATATTGATTATGTCAGCATTAAAGAGAAAGTTCACCCAAAAATAAAGACTTTTATCATCACTTGTATGATGCATCCTCATGTAGTTCAAAACCTGCATGACTTTCTTTCATCTCTGGAACCACAATGGCTGGAAAACTGTATGGACAAAAATACATTCTTATTGAAACCCTACTGTAATTGTTAGAATGGTTACGGATTAGCGATCTCTATGTAAAACTGATCGTGCAGACCAAACCATAAGTCATAGAGACTTGAAACTTGGAGAGATGTTAGTACTCACACCACCTATAACATGACCAAAGCTCGCCCCAATTGGCCTGAAGGGGGTGCTACAGCGAACAAAAGTATGAAATCGTCCATAAGTCCTAAACTGTCAGTCACAGGCTCAAGTGTCCTTGGAATCCTTGGCTCATGGCGAACAAAATGCATACACCAAACCAAGTCCTAAAAGGTTTTTCTGTGACTGATCTCGTAGTTGGTCTTTAGTCAGACCCTGCAGGTTTGATGAATAAGACGTGAATCACTGGCACCATCCAATAAAACTTCAGGAGTATTCAACCACCCCCTCACTCACACACATGCACACACAGAATCTTTTATCAAGTTTTGTGCCTCATGTGTAATCTCTTATCTCTCCCCAACAGCAACCTGCCATCATAATCGGCAGTTATAGCAGCCCATAATCTGCAGGGGGAGGCTGAACTGATCTGATGGCTATCACTACAAATCTCACTGCAAATCACTCAAATGACACAGAGAGCCACCGCACACCAAATCCACAAACCACCGCTGAGAATGCTACTGCTCATACCCTATAAACACAGGAAACAAACTCTGAATAGTGCAGAACAGCAGAAGACACATAAAAATATCTACCCACCACAATTCATCTCTGTGAGCCAAGTCTTGGACAGCCTAGACCAATATGTCATCCTAAATGGGTTTGTTGTTCGTCATGCGCTGTGCAGGATTTTCAGTTTGTGCCACACTGCTGATCAAAGCACATAGCCACCATTAGATGAGCAGAGCGGTCCAGATCCGCTGCAATTGGCGTCCATTAGAGAGTGCTCGTGTGTGAGTGTGTGTACACTTGAAACGAACCCCTAACTGTTTCTACCATTGTTTGAGAGTCATTACGGTGCATTGATGTTGGATAATAGTGGTTGATTGCAGATCCTTTGTCCTGCATTGTGTGCTTTTGCATTAAGCTGGATTGCGCTGCGACATGCCTTATGAAGCACAAAATCACAAATAGGTTTTAAATTAAGCTGTACTTGTGCCTGACTTGTATGTATTGTATATTTCTATTATTCATTTCAAAGAATAAAGTTTGTAACCAAAATGCAGAGGTATGTGGGGTAAGTTGTGCCACTGGGTAACAAGGCCTATCATGCAGATGCACAAGAGATGAAGTAATAAGCCATAATAATAATAAATAATAATAATAATTTATAATGTCTCATGCTTACCAAGGCTGTATTTATTTGATCCAAAACACAGCAAAATCAGTAATACTGTTTAATATTATTGCAATTTAAAATAACTTTTGTCTATTGTAATATATTTTTAAAACGTAATTAATTTTTGACGACAAAGCTGAATTTTCAGCAGCCAGTGAATGTAAAATTAAAAAAGAACAGTATTTATGTTTATAAGTCATACAGGAATGATCCACAGCTGTTTTTTGTTTTTTTTAATGATAGTTGTTCATGAGTCCCTTGTTTGTCCCGAGCAGTAAAACTGCCTGCTGTTCTTCAAAAAAGTCTTTCTTTCTTTTTTTTTATGTATTTGAACCCTTTCCAACAATGACTGTATGATTCTGAGATCCATCTTTTCACACTGAGGGACTCATATGCAACTATTGCAGAAGGTTCAAATGCACACTGATGCTCCAGATGGTAAAATGATGCATTAAGAGCGGGGGGTGTAAACTTTTGAACAGAATGAAGATGTGTACTTTTTTCTTATTTTGCCTAAATGTCATATTTTTTTCATTTAGTACTGCCCTTCAGAAACTACAAAGGATATTTACATGTTTCCCAGAAGACAAAATAAGTTCAATTTGCCCTTATCTTCAAATTCAAAACATTTTTACCCCCCAGCTTTTAATGCATAGTGTTTACTTCTGAAGCATTAGTGAGCATTTGAACCTTTAGTTGCATATGAGTCCCTCAGTTGTCCTCAGTGTGAAATAATGGATCTCAAAATCATACGGTCATTGTTGGAAACAATTGTTGGAAAAATTATACGGTCTTTGTTTTTTTGGAAACTTTTGACTTCAACTGTATGAATGGGCAAGATGTTATAAGCATTTCTCTTGCAATTTCATAAACATTTTTAGTTGATAGCAGACATCCAAAAATATCTTTTTGATTATAGAGGACAATTTATGTATTAAAAAAAAGACAGCTTACCCCACTTCTACTTAATGGGATAGTTGACCCAAAATGAAAATTCTGTCTTTAATTAACCGCATGATCACCCTCATGTCTCTTATAAACCTGTAAGACCTTCGTTCATCTTCAGAACACAAATTTAGATATTTTTGATAAAATAAAATATAAAATAAAATAAAAATATCTTAATTTGTATTTCGAAGATGAATCTTACGGGTTTGGAACGACATGAGGATGTGTAATTAATGCCAGAATTGCCATTTTTGATTGAACTATCCCTTTAATTAAAATTCAAGTGTTTAACTGGTGTTTTCAAGATGTGAAAAACATGTCAAAATCATATTTAACAGCTGTCAGTGACGTCCCCTCCAAAAGCCCCTTTTGTATCACAGACATCAGTGGCAAAACCCGAGCATCTTATCACCACATGGTGCCTGTGCAGTGAGTCGATCTGGTGCAGCTTCACATCCTCATTCATGTCTAAGCATCATAATGCGGGCTTACCTTACAAGCGAACGCTTGTCATCCGTTTAGCCTCTTTTTAGCCTCTTTTAAAAGTAAAGCTCGCCTTACTCCCCACCAAAGTCAAACCAAGCAGACATTCATCAGCTCTAGAGTGGGGGAAAAAAAAAGACAGATAACATTTAAAGCCTTGCCAATTAGAATCGCTCGCTTCATGTCAGTAGAATAATTTAATGATTCATTTATAGTTAAATTTTCCACCTCTACGATAATGAGGCGGAATGCATTCCGACCTAATAATATTACAAAACAGTGCCGAACACATTCAAAAAAGAATGGCGAAAGCGTTTCTGGCTTGTCACATCAATTACACACTGCCATCCTAATTCACGCCACAAAAAAAAAGGCTGAGGGGATGGAATGTGATGGAGAAAAAAAAAAATGGAATCAATCCAATCATGCACAATTGTGTATTATATAAGATAAGCAGACCAATTATAATAAGTCATTACAATCACTGGCAAACATAGCATTCAGTTGTCATGCTGCTTTTGTTGGAAGCTGTCAGTTCCCCCCCTCTCTTTACGCATGGCTGACCATGCCTGGTGGACTGTAACCATGTGGCACTGATGGCCCCCAGTACACACACACACACACTCACCAAGCGAGAGAAAGAGGCAAGGGACTCAAGCTTGATCTATTTTCACCGGCCTTGGGGTCTGTTTCACACCCCTTCACGGTGCTGACAACAGAACTAACATGTGGAGGTGAAACCAGAGACGGGCTGCCATTACTTGACCTCCTGCGCTCCCGAGCATCCTGTTAAGCTACAACACACACATGTTAGAGGGAGGAGGCGCTGCCTGTGTAAACAAACCAGACAGGAGATGAGACGGAGAGAGTATGCCATTCAAGTAAATTAATAGATTAATTGTTTGCAATTAAACGATTTGTCTTAATTGAAAAATCATTGGTTGCTCGGTTGTGTGTGATCATTAGGAGTGCGCGCCCGACCCCCCGCGCCCAGAGATCGGGGATAATGAGGCTCGGGGAATGAAGTGCATGATGGGGCATGGGATAAGCCGAGTCAGCCTACCACACAAACACACACACTCGCTCTCATCTGACCTCTCTCTAGAAATGAGCTCCACACTCCAAGCTCTCATGGGTAATCATATATGGAGCTGCCCATGATGGCAGTTAATTTGAAACTATCTGGCTACTCCGCACAATGCCCCCCCTTCCCCAGCCTGTCTGTCTATCTGTCTGTCTCCCTCAATCCACTCGCTCTCTGCTTGTTCCTTTGTCTCTTTCCTGCTTCCCGTCTGTCTCTCCCTCCCAGTGCTCCATTAGAGCCGGTTCTCCATGCTCCTGCAATCAAATTAATTCCCCACATTTTCCACGAGGAACCCCCATCGTTCTAGAGCTAATGTTTTTAATTCAATTGGAGCAATCCATATCCAGGCCCATTTCCTGTTTGGTTGTGCCAGCGAGCCCCTCCCTCGGGCGGCTTTAGAGAGCCGCGTCTGCGGCATCTCGATAAAGGCGCACACGCGTGGGCATCGCACCAAAGACCGCCTGGCATGTTTACGTCGCTTCATCTAGACAACAATGAAAAGCACTGCATTAAAATAAAAAATGTGTGTGTGTGTGTGTGGAATTGGCTGGGCTTCTTTTATACTGTAGGGGGAATGCCGCAGTAGCCATTAATGTTTCACAACACATCTGTATCGCTGATATTTTTTTCGCCTCGTCTCACTGCCAAATGAAGAGGGAGGGGGGTCCGCGTCTGTTTTGAAGCCAGGGAAACGGTTTGTGTGCCGCTGGTCTCTGCAGGCACGCTCTCTCCCCGTTCTCATGAATTAATCAGCGGATATGTGTGTTTGTGTGTGTGTTTGCGAATACCGGGTGGCCAGGATGATGCTGATATAATGAGCGGCGCAGGGACCGTGCCGGCGCAGAAGCGCCTCTGTCCAGCGTGCAGACCATCATCCCCTCATGACTCCTCAGCCCTGCCCTCTCCCCGTGGAGCACGGCCATGTTTGGCCTCTCATTAACTAGATAAATATATCCATCGCTTCACCTCCCCCTCCTTATTCTCTTTCTCAGTTTCTGTCCTGATATTATCAGCGCTCTGATTAGCCGGCCTCAGCCCTGCGGGACCGCGGCAGGGTTACCATCCAGGCGTCGCGCACGATGCAAACGGCACTTTGGATTCCTTCTGTCACGTAAAACAGTAGGACGCTAACCAGACTAGAAAGACCTGGGTAGCATAGTAGTGTCAGTGGTGCTACACACACGTGTTAACTCAACAGACACACATGTATACACACACACGGCTAAGGCTGCGGGGGTTGCTGGTGATTATTGTGAGATTCAACTGGGCTTTCCAATAGGCAATTATCTCAGTCAGAACACATTTGAATTAGAGCTGCAGGACAGGGTAATTACTGAGGTCAGTAGATAAGGCTCTTGCTCTCCCTCTCTCTCTCGCTCTCTGGTCTCAGGCTGAGTCTATAGATAAATCCCTGCAATGCTAAAGCTACATTGATTTGAGAACCACCACCGGCATTGATCCAAGATGGCTGAGGTGTCACGCCAGGGGAGAACCGTTCTGCTCACCTAATGACACAATCAAGCCAACACACACACACACAGGGAAGCCAATGACCTATCAAAGCAGTGACATGTCTGTATATCACATGTACATCTCAGATACTTTACCTTGGACATACAGCTTTTGACACAGTGTCAGTGCAGGTGTTGATATAAGATGACTTTACTTTATCTTAACGTTCAACCAAAAAATACAAACTAATACATTAATTTATTTCTTCAGTGGAACACAAAAGAAGATACATTCTAAAAATGCTGGGTTAAAAACAAAATATGGACAAACCGAGTGATTGGGTTGTTTTGACCCAACGGTTAGGTTAAGTGTTTAACCCAACCTTTTGGGTAGTTTTATTTAACACAACTATTGCTTAAAAATTATTATATGGCTGTCTTAAAATGAACACAAAATAGGTTGGAAATTAAAAACCAGACTGTTTACTAGAGTGTTTTCACAACGCGTCATTAATCGGCCATATTGGTGGCAAGGAACATAAACAATGCCACTGAACTGAACAAAACTTGCATATTTAGCTGATTATTGCTGCTGAAAATGGTCAATTATTGTCATGTTTTCGGTTGTACTAATTGGTTGGCGCAGGAAAATCATTTGGAGTACTACAGAGTTCCAAAAGTTGTAACTAATCAAGGAGAAGAGTGCAAAAAAACTGTCTGAGGAACAAAAGGCATTTGTTGTTGGCCAGATTGAACCAGGATTTCCAGGGCAGGAATCTTGACAACATTAATGTTTGTTCTTATCATTTCCGGTCAGGTAGGTGAAATATTAGGCTAATATCTGCTCGTACATATCTTTACCGCATTAACTTTAGTTTGTCAAAATATTGTACCCTGTCCTGATTACTCTATATGATTTAGCAGCTTCCACGCTTTTTTCCCATGGTTTAGACAGCATAAATTAGCAGAACAACATATTCAGTAGTACATTACCCATGCAATCCATGCTGTTGTTTACATCCGAGCGTAGCCGATATGGCCGCGTATCCGGGTAACTGACCAAATTGTGATGTAAGTGCAAACCCTCTATTTAATTGTTATTTAACTTATTAATAAATGTTCATATACTGAACATACTAATAAATGTTAATTTCCAACCTATTTTGGGTTCATTTTAAGTAAGAAATAAAATAATTTTTAAGCAATAGTTGAGTTAAGTAAAACTACCCAGAAGGCGTGGTTAAACCGCTGCATCAATACAACCCCATCGCTGAGTCTGTCCATATTTCACCCAGCATTTTTTTTTTGAGTGTATTTATAGCATCCATGCTTTTATCCATCCAACAAAAGCAGATTTTGAGTAAAAAGTAAAGCTTGTGTCACACGAAGCAATCATATCGCTTCAGGACATTTGGTAATAATGTCATAAGAGCTACATGGGCTATTTTTACAATGTTTTTGTGGTGCTTTTAGTCATTTTCGATTAGATAACCTATGGTCCCCATCTATTGTCACAGTATGGATAAACAGCAGCATTAACATTTATCAAAACCTCTCCTTTTGAGTTAAACGTATAAAAGAATAGGAATTGATAAAGTGATATATTTTTTTTTTACATTTTATTTTTGGTGAAATAACTATGGGTTTTACATAGTCAAGCAACTGTCTTCATCAGCCTGTGTACATGCACACAGTATACTGTATAACACTGGTCAACTCTGTCTTTCATAGCAATTGCACACTGCAGAGGCCAACTGAAATTTCTCAACATGTAAACATGTTGGATGAAGCTGAGCTACAACTGCATTATCTATACTAAAGAGTTTATGTCACACTTTAAAAAGAAGAATGAACGCTTCAGTCCAACTGCAATCAAACTTTTAAAATGCATGCAAACACACTTAGTGTGGCAGGGGGTCAATAGGTCACACCATCACATATTTATTCGTAAGTATATAACAAAACAGCAGCTTATTTTATCTGCTCATGTTCATCCATCCACTAATTTTAAAATTGATTTTACCTCTTTAGAATCTTTAATCACCACTGAGAGCAGTAGCTGATGCTCAGCTTTAGCATGACAAAGAAAGCAGTACAGCCTAAATGGCTCTTAATGAAAAAGTGCATTGAGCAATGTACTCTGCACCATTGCATTGTGGGATGGAAGGTTTATATGAGACACCTCCCCATTTCTCTTCGCCTGTGGCTCTTATGTTTATATAACAATACTGTCTCAATCATTCTCCTCAGTTGGTTGAAGGTTACCAGGGGCAAGAGGGGTAACAAATGGACCGGGCACAACGTTTGAGAGATAGCAGTCTGAAGGCCAGATAATAGGCTGTCATAATGGACAATACAGAGAGAAAAACCTCCAGAGATCAGCCGAACCCGAAGAACAAGTACGTTTGCATTATTCATCGTCCCCACGGAGGGTTCGGCAGCTGCATTACATTAGACTCTTCATTACTGCGGCTGTATAATACTGAAAAAAGCTGCTTTAATGTAAAATATGACCAATTTTTTCACCGGAGGTTGGTTTGAGGTGGGGTAGAGGAATATTATAAGCTCTCTAGAGAGTTTAGTCACTACTTAAATGTGTCTGAGAGCTGGCCTGCCCTTCGCCGCGGTAATAATGTGTTGTGGATTAAAATACGATTCCATCCACGACAAGAGGTTCTTGTGATCATTCTAATGATGACTGCCATGTGGCAGGTCCGGCTCCATAGCCGCCGCTGCAATCATCCTCCTTTAATAAGACACTTAACACCACCCCTCATTCTCTCGCACCTCTCTCTCTCTCTGTCTAGACCAGGCTGTGAGAGGGGGATTTGTTATTCAGTCTGTGGGTGCATTTGTCAGTGAATCTGTGGCATCAGAAATAGCAGAGGCTTTGCTGGGCTTTGGTGCCGTCTGCCCACATCAGTGTTCGGCTGCATTGTGATACCTGTCAGAGAAAGTTTAGTCTGCGGCACAGACGCATGGCTCAAAATGCCTGTCTGCCATTTTAAACTGCCTTACATAACTTAGTGACACTTTCCAGCAGGGCTCAATCCAATAACATTGGTTAATGCATTTGGTATCATGAAAGAATGTGTGTGTTAACTTGATGAACAGCTCTAATAATAATCAGAAGAATTAGAAGTAGGTGCTTATATAAAATAATAATTTATAAAATCCACTTTACTTTCATTGTAAGTGCTTCAGCATAACCTTGATTATTTTTTTAAGAAGATGAGTCTAAATTATTTTTGTGCTAATAATCATTGTGCCACAAATACTGTCAAATTAACTTAACTTGTACTGATCCAGGAATATTTCTTTAACTTATATAATTTTTTAATGTTAAAAAATTGCGGAAAAAGTTATTTAAATCAGTTAAACATAAAGCGGCAACAAAAAACATGAAAAAATGAAGGGGTTTGAATACTTTCGCAAGGCACTGTATGAAGCAATTAACAATGGTTCCATGAAGAATGTTTAGCATCCACAGTTTTTCATTGCACAATATATATGAAGATTTATAGTTCAGAACTGTTTACTGAAAATAAATAAAGCAAATCTATTTTGGAACCTTTATCTTGAAGAGTTTAAAGGGATAGTTCACCCAAAAATGAAAATTCTGTCATTAATTACTCACCCTCATGTCGTTTTAAACTTGTAAGACCTTCGTTCATCTTCGGAACACAAATTAAGATATTTTTGATGAAATCTGAGAGCTTTCTGACCCTGCACATACAGTGCAACTGACACGTTCAAGGCCTAGAAAGGTAGTAAGGACATTGTTAAAATAGTCCATGTGACATTAGTGGTTCAACCTTAATTTTATAAAGCTGCGAGAATAATTTTTGTGTGCAAATACAACAAAAATAACATCAAAAACTACTCCGCAAACAAAACAAAACACCCACTTCACTAATTGGTAATAGTTCAGAATTATTTATCCCCTGTCTGAAAAAAAGTCATGACTACCTGCCTATCACATTCCTCTAAGACATCCTATCTGTGTGTTTGTATGTGTGTGTGTGTGTGTCTTTTGTACCTGCCCCTGCCACTTCTATCTCCCTGCTCCTCTAATTAACACTGCTGTCTGGCTTTTTCCGACAGCAGGGCTTGTTTGCTGGTGAGTCAGTCCCCTAAGAGAAAAAAAAATAAAGACGTGAGATTGTGTGTGTCATACCCCATCCAGCCTAGCCTGCTGTCGCCCGGCTCACCTCTACTCTCTAATCATTTATTCATGTTGTGCAGTCACTCAGTTCAGTCAGTCAAGACGGTAACACAACATCTTTACCTGTAAAGTTGTGCCAACTGGCCTCAATGCTACTGCTGTGACCTGGGTCAGGGTGTTATGTTAGCATAGGGTTTATGCTCACGACAAATACAGACCACATGAACTTTGAGTTGGGTGACCAGACGTCCTTGTTTTCTGGAATGCGTCCTTGGCAATGTCCACATTTGTTACTGCATGTTCAAAACAAGTGAAATAACACCTATTGTGAGAAATATTGCACATTATTATCATCACATACTGTCTGTAATTGTATTTTCCATTTATAAAGAACATTAGACTATTAAAACAATAAACTTCACCTCTGAAGTGTTAGCTTTATATCAAGCTGCTATGCAAACAGATGCATAGTAAGTACAGAATATGCCATATATGGTATAAAGGCTTTTTATACTTTATAGTTAACTACATGTGGAAGCAGTTTCTGCCACAGAATGAAAAAATAAAGGCAATTATGACGTTTCATCTCAATACTTTTTTCAGAATTTCAGAATTGAGAGATATAAACGCAGAATTCTGAGATATAAATTTAGAATTTTGTATGGAAGCCTATTTCCACCACTGAATAAAAAATTAAAAAAGGTTATTGTGACCTTTTATCCCACAATTCAGACTTTTTTTCTCAAAATTGCAAGATACAAACTCACAATTCTAAGAAAAAAAGTCAAAACTGAGTGATATAAACTAATACATTTTTATTTCGCAATTCTGACTTTTTTCTGTGAGTTTGTATCTCCCAATTCACTTCTTCTCGCAATTCTGACTTTTTTTCTTAGAATTGTGAGATATAAAGTTGCAACTGCAAGTTATAAATTCCAATCTAGAGGGGAAAAAAGACTGATAAGTTCTCAGAATTGCAAGTTTACATCTCACAGTTCTGACTTAACATTTCGCAGTTCTGACTTTTTTTCAGAATTGTGAGATATAAACGTGCAATTTTGAGAAATTAAGTCAGAAATGCAATTTGCAAACTTTATAACTCGCAACTGTGTGTATATCACTCAACTGTGATATTTCATTTCTCAGAATTACAAGTTTATATCTCACAATTCTGAGAAAAAAAGTCAGAATTGTGAGATGTAAACTTGTAATTGTGAGAAAAAAAGTCTAAATTTAAAGATAAAAAGTTGCAATTACCTTTTTTTTGTTTTTATTCAGTATGCAAAGACAGGCTTCAATAGAATTGTGAGGGTTTTTTGCCGCAAAATATAAAAATAAAAAGGTAATTGCGATCTTTTAATCTCACAACTCTTCTTCTCAGAATTGTGAATTTATATCTCAAGATTTATGTCTCTTAATTGTGAGTTAACAAGCTGTATATCTCGTGTATAAACGTCTGAATTGTGAGACAAAGTCAGAATTATGAAAAAAGTTTTTTTTTTTTTTTTTTTTTTTTACTGTGGCAGAAACAAGCTTCCAATTGCATTAGCATATTTATACGGTGATTATTTCCATCATGCATTAGTTTTGTATTTCATCATAAAAAAACATTACTTTGAGGTGTCAAAAGACTTTGTCATTCATTTCAGTATACACCGTTGAATAGTAAGAGAATATGTTGTGCAATAGTTCCTACATTTACCATGGTCAAAATACACAAAGCTTACAATTTGAGAAACTTTCTGTGCAAAAGTTACGAATAAAATCCATAAAAAACTAAACTACTAAAAAATTTAATTCGGGGCACTTACAAATTCTTCCTCAGATATAAAAGAGAGAGAGAAAGAAGCAGAGATGAAAAAAGAGAAATGGAAAAGACAGACTCTCAGTCCCCCGAGAAAGCGGAGTGATTAGCGTTTCTGAAACATGAGCAGTTATTTAAAAATCAATGTATTGTCATTAAAGCTGAAGATTGTTCCCTGGGAGAGCAGGTATTGATCTACGCCAGTGCCCACTGGGTATCGACCGGGTCAGTAATTTGCTTCCAAACATATGTGAAGTATGGGGGTGTGCTACAATAATGGCTCTCCACTATTATTACTGTCTTACTCAGCAGGCAATGCACATTAATTACCACCAGTGAGACTCACTGAGAAACATGATTACAGCAGAGACGATATATGAGCTCATACCGATCCTCTCATCACGGCTACAGGGTACGAGTGCATCTGATTCTCCCGTGACGGTGGTGATAACGATTAAAAAAGAACTTTTCTGCGTTTAATTACATGCGTTTCTGTCGTGATCTCATCTGGATGGCTCAAAATCTCCAATTTCTTGATTTTTGACTGCCTTAAAAAATATGTACTTCATTCTGCCAGCACTTAAACCAAAGTAAGGCTGCGTTTTGACATCCATTTATTCCACCCTAGAGTGCTTCATAAAAGTGTGTGTTTGAATTTCAAAGCCCTTCTCTTTAATATAAAGTGAATTATTCACAAAACAAGTAGGGGATTATCATCAAAAGCATTTGGATAATGTAAAATTCAACGCGCCAGTCTTTACAACGCAAACGCGAGGGAAAATATATGCACAAATACACACACTGATGCACACTTGCTAACCAAAGATCAACAGAATCTGTGCTGCCCCATGCCAATCAAAACCCCAAACACATCTCTCCCGTCTGATTCCTCAGAGCCTCCACTATGTTTCAGCGATGAGCTGTTAGTCTCTGCAATAATACATTATTTAAAGGAAATTACAAAGAGGCGATTTAATAAATACAGTTCTCTCCCAGGCAAAGACCTTGAAGCTTTGTGTTTATCTAATCCTTTGAGTTTGTGTGTGCTCTTTTACTGTTCTGCCTGCTAGAACAAAACCCAATCA
Source organism: Labeo rohita (assembly GCF_022985175.1). Classification (NCBI taxonomy): domain Eukaryota; kingdom Metazoa; phylum Chordata; class Actinopteri; order Cypriniformes; family Cyprinidae; genus Labeo; species Labeo rohita. The sequence goes on along the minus strand of NC_066886.1, from coordinate 12,825,537 downwards.
TTAAAAATCCCTCTTTAATATTCATAATCTCTTTTGAACTGTAAATTCCATCTGTAGTTTAAAGTGATGACTCACTCATAGAACTGCCTGTAATCCTCTCTGTGTGTCGGGTGGCTCTGAGCCTGGATGCAAAACAGGGCGACAGCAGGGCTGCATGAAAGCTATTGTCGATGGAATATGTTAGTGTGACAAACATATACGGAGCAACATAAAGACTACAGCTGACAGTAGCAGTCTAGTGCTATTCTTATTAGGTGGATAACACAGTGTATTTATATACAGAAAATGCCTTACAATCTGTTTAGACTTTCTACTATATGTGCATTATATTACAGCACCGTAATCTACCATGTTGGTGGATTTGCATGAAAATTATATAAATAATTTAAAACTCGCACATAATTTTCACATTCTCAAAATTCTCACATATGCTCACTTTTTCACTTTGCTCTGCCATTGCTATGTTGACATCTCATGCCTTCAGTTAATAAATGTGGGAATTACTGCTATGAAAATTGTACATTTTGGGGTTAATTTTTAAATTTCATATTACTAAACATAACATTTTCAATTTACTTAAAGGACACTCCACTTTTTTTGAAAACAGGCTCATTTTCCAACTCCCCGAGGTAGCACTTTTAGCATAGCTTAGCATAGATCATTGAATCTGATCAGACCGACAGCATCTCGCTCAAAAACGACCAAAGAGTTTTGATATTTTTCCTATTCAAAACTTGTCTCTTCTGTAGTTACATTGTGTACTAAGACCGAAGGAAAATGAAAAGTTGCGATTTCCTAGGCTGATATGACTAGGAACTATACTCTCATTCCGGCGTAATAATCAAGGAACTTTGCTGCCGTACCACGGGTGCAATAGGCGCAATGATATTACGCAGCGCCTGAAAATAGGCTAACCTCCGTCAACATAACCAACGTGACCACTGAGACTATTTTCAGGCGCTGCATAATATCATTGCGCCTGCTGCACCCATGGTATGGCGGTTCCTTGATCAAGTTCCTTGATTATTCCATCCGTCTTAGTATACGATGTAACTACAGAAAAGACGTTTAAGTTTTAAAGTTTTAAATAGGAAAAATATCGAAACTCTTTGGTCATTTTTGAGCGAGATGCTAACGGTCTAAACCCGGAGATTGGCTGAATGGATTTAAAAATGGTAAAAATCAACTGTTTAACTCTAGGGGAGTTGGAAAATGAGCCTATTTTCAAAAAAAGTGGAGTGCTTCTTTAACCTAATAGGTGTTTATTTTTCAATTTCAATAGGTGTTTCATACACGTGTTACAAATAAATAAATAAATTAGCGCTGGGAATTTAATGTTAATTAGATTTCACTGTAAAAAAAATAACTTGTCTCAACTTAAAATAATTTGTTACCCTGCTGGCTTAAAATTTTTAGTTTAGTCAACTAAAATATTTCAGTTGTCACTTAAATTAGCATAAAGTAACTTGAAATTTTAAGTTGACTAAAAATTTTCAGTCAGCGGGGTAACAACTTTTTGGAACATTTTTTTTTACAGTGTACGGTGAAAAATAACACGTTAAAATTATTAACGCATTTAACGCACTTGCCCCACCCCAGACCTACGTGGGTCATCTGACATTCAATACAGCTGATTGATGACAAAAATGAGGCAGGGCACCACTCACTGCATGATGGAGCCTAGTGAGCGTAATTAAAATGTCCATAAAATTCAAGATACGGGGCAAAAATTCCCCCTGTTTGAGTTTTTGTCTAATATTTACATCATATAGTTAAGCAATATTACACGAGCAATAGGCTAAGTGCAATATCACAGGAACGCAAATGTGATACTGATCTTATACAACAGTTCAATAAGTAAGAAGTTAATATTGTGTTATTTTAGACACAGTGTTGTCTGTTTTGCTCAGTTTTGCCTATGGAAATATAAAGACAAAGCAGAACTGTTCATCTCCTGTTCGTCATTTCTTAATGCACGTTTCGAACGAATTGGGTGAACCATTTGGCAAGTTAAACCACTGGCCATAGGCGTGTTGGATTTGAAGCGGCGTTGCACAGACCGATGACATCAAAATACCAGGAGAGCGATTCAAAAGCATGCAGAATCATCTGCTCTCTATAGTTCTTGCGATACTTTGATGTCATACACCGATCGGTCTAAAGGTGATGATCCGCTTCAAGTTGAACAAGCCTAATGATTCAATGGACCATTCATAAAGAACCATTTACTTCACTCCTGAATGAATCAGCAATTTGAACGAATCAAATGAATGAATGAATAAATGACTCAATGACTTAACCATTATAACATTTACCACCATCTACTGGCAGTTTTAGTTTATTATTTAGAGCAGGGGTGGGGAACCTTGATTCTGGAGGGCCGGTGTCCCAGGATCAAGGTTCCCCACCCCTGATTTAGAGTATCATTTTATTAAAGAAATAATTGCATATTTTCATAGCAATAATAAAAATTAATAAAATAAATTATTAAATGTATAGTTCACAATTGTGTCATTTACTCACACTCATGGTCCAAAAGAGTGTATGTAATAAATTTTTAATCAAACAAAATATTTATGGCTAAAGCTACTTTTTGTAATGTCTGTTTGATGCTTTACAAAACAATGATTTTAAATGATCTTTTGGGAGTAATTTCTCAGCCAAATTTGATGTGCAATTAATGATTGGATTAATTAATCACCACATCATGTAATTAATTAGATTAAAAATTTTAATCGCTTGCCAGCCCTAAAAAAAAAAATTAAAAGGGAAAGTTTACCCAAAAATGAAAATTCTGTCATTATTTAATGCGTGTCAAAGACTGACAGAGAGGAAAGTGTTTAATAAAGTCATTATTTTTGTTTTCTTTCACAAAAAATGATTCTCGTAGCTTCATAAAATTAAGGTTGAACCACTGATGGACTATTTTAACTACATTTCTTGGCCTTGAATGTGTCAGTTGCATTGCTGTCTATGCAGGGTCAGAAAGCTCTTGGATTTCATCAAAAATATCTTCATTTGTGTTCTGAAGATGAACAAAGATCTTACGGGTTTGGAATGACATGAGGGTGAATAATTAATGACAGAATTTCCATTTTTGGGTGAGCTATTTCTAAATAAATCAATTTATTACAATGTTCAAAAATATTTTACTTATTAATTACTCCAGCAGCCTTAAAATTGGTTTTATTTCAGTAAAATAATGCTACTAAAATGACTCTCTAGAGAAGCGAATACATCCCTCACTGCTTTCTGCTAAATGTCTGATTTGTAATTAGATAATAAATGAGTACCACCAAGCTGCAAAATTAGATTAGATCAAATTGGAATTAGACAGATAATGACATAAAACTTCTGTAGCAACAGACGGATAAATGCTCAGCAGTCACACAGCACGACTACGCCTGTACCATCCGCCTCTCAAACACGCACCCTGTCACCTAGCACGCATGGAGTTATTGCCAGCCGTTCACATGACCAAAACTCGACTACAAAAGCCACACCAATCCATAAAGCATTTATTAAAGGTTGCTCCATTTGGTCCCCAAGCAGATGCTATTGTAAAGTCTAATGAATTCATTATCAGGGTTAAGGTGGGGAGAAGGGCAGCTGAGGAGCTCTGTAGTTTTGAATTGGTTATTGGGGGCTTTATCTGTTCCTCACTGCTGAGAGGGAAAAGCCAGGACACATATCACAGGAAATGAAAGAGCTGAATCTTCAATCGAGGTGGATAAAAAATGTATCAAAGGGAAGATAAGAGAGGCAGGCCATGAAATATCCTCCCTGAGTGCTTTGGGATTTTACATGGATATGCGTATCTATGGATACCAATCAGTTGTGCACCGTGACCCGCGATTTCGAGAAGATGAAAAAGTATAGTTTGGAGATCCGTCTGGCAGTGCTACTGCTTTTCCTCCAACGGTGCGGCGGCAAACTTCCCTCACAATGCACCGCCAGGCTGGTGGGAAGCTGTAGTTAGGTTCTCCCCCAGATGGCAGAGACCCAGGGGTGGCACGGGTTGTTGTTTTTGATGAGCTGTGCATATACAAAAGCTGAACATCTGGAGCTGCCATGTGGCCCCTCCATTTGGCCAGACTCACACCTCCCCGAGCCAGATGCACCCAAGCAACTGCGAGCTAAACAGCATGAATCATTCATAGGCGAGAGACGTAAACACACACGCGCACTCACACATCCATGCCGCGCTCACATGGGAGGCCCAACAACGACTTTGATTAGACTTCTAAAAAGCCATGAATATGCAGCAGGCATTAACGCCGTTAGGAGAGACTGATTTGTCAAATTGTCCATATTTCATTAAGATGGAGTAACACCCTAAGGGCTTGATAATTAAAAAATAAAAAGGAATCCGCCATCCAATTGCCATGTTATCTCAATTATTGAGCTCTTGTGTGCTTAATTAACACTTAGCAAAGAGTTAAGAAGTGGTCGGCGTGCTCGATGTAGTTGGAGGGAATTACGCAAAGGTGAGTCGAAAGGAGGAGACAAAGAACAGCCATTCGCACTGCTTGTCATCGCAGTCGGATCGTTCTCTTCGAGCTTAATTACAGCGACGCGCTTGCTTACAAATATCTAATCGCTCGAGCGTAAAAGTCACTAGAAAGCTAGAAAGGTGAATGAGGTACAGAACGAGAAGAAAAGCTAATGGCACACTTCCAGCTGTTAATAAAGGAGTGTGTTAAATGCCAACTTGGTCCTGAGAGATATGAAACCCTCAGAAACGCATAGGTGTTGTTATTTATGGCTTGCGGCAGCCGAGAGCACTGTGCGGGTACCGTTTAATAATTTTAAGAGAAATTGCAAAACCGGTCTCAGATTTAAAGGGCATATGCTTCTGTAGTCGCCAGGACAGAGGCATTCAAAGCACTGGGAATAATAGGACCATAGATAGGAAGGGGGAAAACAGTTATTATTATTAATGGAAAAGTTAATAAAAAAAAGATAACTGGGAAAAAATTAAACTTAATTAAAGCAATATTCAAAAACTAACTAAAATAAATTAACAATGGCCTCAAATTAATTTTACCTATCTCACTTATAACACTGTTCAAAAGTTTAGGGTCCTTGAGACTTTTTTTTAAAAGAAATGAATACTTTTTATTTAGCAAGGGCGCATTGAATTAATCAAAAGTGACAGTAACAACATCTCAATTTTTTTTTTCTTCACACAGAATCAGCATATTATTTGACTTCTGAAGGATCATGACACTGAAGACTGGAGTAATGGCTACTGCCATTAGCTTTGCCAAAGAAATAAACTCCATTCTGATTTACATTAAGTTAGAAAACAGTTACTTTAAATTGCACTAATATTTTACAATATTACAGACTTTACTGTATTTTCGATCAAATAAATACAGCCTTGGTAAACATAAATGACTTTAAAAACAACAACAAAAAAATCTTACAGACCCCAAACTTTTGATAGTGCATATTAAAAATATAACACTAGACTGTGGTGACATATTTATTACAGCTAAAGGATTAGTTTACTTCCAGAATAAAAAATTCCGATAATTTATTCACCCCTATGTCATCCAAATTCGTCCTTCTTTCTTCAGTTGAAAAGAAATTAAGGTCTTTTGAGAAAAACCTTCCAGGATTTTTCTCCATATAGACAGGGGTGCACATAACTTTTCATAAGCGTACCTGGAGATTTTGGTAGGTCCTCACACTGCACATAAACCCATTAAATATAACTTTTAATTACTTAATTAATTAATTAATTAATTAATAGTGATAATAATATCATTGGTTTTTATTTACTTAGTTTTTTTTAAATAAAATAATAAACAAAATAACAAAGTGTGGTAATACTATTACATTTTAAAATAAAATGATAATATTTACTTTTTATATGAATTTTCATAATTTTCAAGCATAATAATAAAAGCAAGCTTTTATTTTGGTGGGTTGCTGGCAAGTAAGTATATGCGCTCCCGGGTTTAGTGCATCTGTTGCGATTGAAGAGCATCAGTAAATGAAAGTCACATTTTTCACTGTGCTTTGAAAAAGGCAACGAACAGCCTACGCTGTAAAAAAAAACTATTTGTTAAGTCAACTTAAAATAATTTGTTACCTGGCTGCCTTAAAATTTTAAATTCAGTCAACTCAAAAACAGTTTATTCAACTTGAAATGTTAAATTATACTAAGTGACAACTTAGATATTTGAGTTGATTCAACTCAAAATTTTAAGGCAGCTGGGTTACTTACCCATTTGTTAAGTTTAACAAACACAAATATCTACGTTGCTATTTAGTACAACTTAACATTTCAAGTAGACTAAACTTATTTGAGTTGACTGAACTTAAAATTTTAAGGCAGCAGGGTAACAAATTATTTTAAGCTGACTCAACAAATTGTGTTTTTTTGTTTTTTTACAGTGTAGAATTATGCTTTCAGTTCGAATAGAAATCCTATATAGTATTACAGTTTGTCAATCTAATATGGTAATTGTGCATTTACAACGGTCAACCACGTCGGTACGCAAATGCTCACTCTGAACTTATTTACGCAGTGCATTTTTGTCGTGAATGCAGACCTGCAGACCACTTATGTGTACCCCTGCATATAGTAGACTTCAATGGGAGCCAACAGGTTGAAGGTCCAAATTGTAGTTTCAATGCAGTGTCAAAGGACTCTACAATGTCCAGCCGAGGAATAAGGGTCTTATCTAGCAAAACAATCCATCATTTTGTAAAAAAATTAAAATGTATATACTTTTTAACCACAAATGCTCATCTTGCACTAGCTCTGCGATGCATTACATAATCACTTTGTAAACACTGGGACGATACTTTCGCCTACGTCTCATATGACCTTTCCAACGTGACTATGTAATCGGTGTTGTTGTTTTTTTTAAGAAAATGACTAATCGTATTCCCGTATTCCTCGGCTGGGATTGTGTAGAGCTTTGTGAAGATGCACTAAAGCTGCACTTTGGACCTTCAACCCGTTGGGTCCCATTGAAGTGCGATATAAAGAGAAAAATCCAGGAATGTTTTCCTCAAAAACCCTAGTTTTTTTCGCCTAAAAAAAGGAAGACATGAACATGACAGGGCTATATAGCACATCGTTATCTATACTTCTCTCTGTGAATTTAACTCAACTTGAGCCGCTGCACTCTGTGCCCTTGGTAGTGATGATGATGAAGGCCAGCAGCGGCGTGTCATTAATGAGCAAGTCTCAAGAAGGTGGACACGTGCAGACAGAAAGAGCGCTGCCACCCTGAGCAGCATTTGCAGCATGTGGTGAGTATGCCACTCTGCTCTAATGAGATGAGCTCTCTACACTAATTAACTCATCCATAACTCTGAGCACTCAATTAATCATTATAGCCAGCTAATTGAAAATAGATAAAGACTGACAAATGTTTAGTCCTCCTCCGAACGTCTCGGCAAAGATTACGGACGTGTTGTGTTTTATTCAATCAATTAAAATAAATCAATTCATTTTCATTTACGCCGGGATTCCTTAACGACTGTATTTATCCTGGTTCGCCCGTGTTTTTTTTGTTCGCTAGGCGCCTCATCAGCCCGTCTCTGTGGCATACGCGACTGTGCCTGCGCATTCATATCAATTAATGTGCCAGTCTGATGATGGACAAGGACAGCGGAAGGATTTGTTAACCTTGCTCCTCGGGACACGCCAATTACGCTCCAGCAGAGCTCCTTAATGAAGTCGATGGGATATCAATCTGTTTACAAATGCCCGGCGACCGGCGAGAGCGAACCGCAATAAGCTTTTAGAACGGACGTTTCACATCTCCCATTGTTATTTATTCATAGAGCAGGCCTACGGTGCACAGAATATCACAGAGTGATTATAAAAGGCTAGACTGGGTGGAAACAGTTGACCTGTGCGGACGAACTCAGAGAGAACAGTCCTCGTGTGACCCCGGTCGGCTCCGGTTGCAGCATGGACCTAGCAAACAGAAACGCCGTTGAAACATGTCTCAATAAAAATTCACCCAACATGGCTTCTTTAAGAAGACCATCAATCTGAGATTACCTACAGGTGCCTAAAAAAGTCTTAAGTTCCAGATATAGACTCAGCGGTGTCTGCCAGATCAAGGTCACTCTCGGCTGACTCCACCGTCTCATTCTGCAGTCAAAGTGTGCTCCCGGTTCTCCATCTCTGGAGCTCTTCCAGCGCTCACTGTGAAAGAATAATTATTTAGTCCTTTCGTAAGCAAAGCATGTCCCCGTTCACGTATTAATCTTTCATATGTTTCCAAGATCTAGCCTTCTGTAATCCCATCTGTATAAGACACAACAAAGCAGAACAAAAGAGAGTTTGCCATGAATAATGTATTGTTTCTCTCATAAAAGGCTTTAGTTGCTTCTGTTATGTTTCACTCTTGCGGGGAGAATCTATTGATCCCTTGTTTTTTTTTATTGGGCTCTACAGTGCTTCCGTTCCCTTTATAACAAATGATCACACTACACTGACTTTATCACAACACAAACACAGACACATGGCCAAGAGGAAAACAGCCCATTTACAAGCGATCGTGCTTGCGTGCATTAACAAACGACGGAACGTGTACAAATTATGAATCTTGCTAGCAAGCGGCATAATGATTTCTAATTACAATCAAATTAGGGTACTTACGGGACGTGGCCATAAAGAGACTTCATTCTTAAATCTCTTACCCAAAACACTTTGCTATGAAAAATAAATATGGTATGCTCTTGAACGACAAATGTGGGCCTGTAAGCCGCATACGTCAGAGCGGCCGAATGAGGCAAACAGTGCTGTTAACAAGAAAGGGCTTTAAATCAGGAGCAGAGAGTACATTTCCTGTGAAATATTAATGTGGCAACCGTGTTTGTGTACAGGGGAACAAAGGCCAGAGTGTTGTACATCAATGGCTTGACAGCACTGCTGGCTCCACAGGCCAAGAACTGCTTATTCATACCGTGACAGGGTTTGAGTGTGTGTGTGTGTGGTGGGGGGTGGTAGGGTGTGTGAGGAAAGAGAGTCATTTATTATATATAGAGCTGGTGGAGCATGTTCGTGGTCTGCAATGTGCGTGTTAGTTTACAAAGAGCGGTTTTCAGTAAACTCGTAAAAAAAACTCGAAGGTCTGGAGAGCGGAAAGAGTTGGTCAAGTAATTGCTTTCAGGCTCTAAAATTCACTCACTTTTTATATTCTGAGGAAAACACTAATTTTACACAGCTAATATACAAGGAACATTTCTCTTATTAAAGAATCACAAGAATCTTTACCCTACGGGCTGCAGCACAGCGCATGAAAATTTCAGCATACGAGACTACCTGTGTTTTAGCCAGCATATCCAACATAAATATACTGTAATACTCAAAATATAACTAAACTATAGCTGACTGAAGTTACATAATATTATAATCATAATCAAATCAATGGACGAATAGTACAACGTCCTTACTACCTTTCTGGGCCTTGAACGTGTCAGTTGTGTTACTGCCTATGCAGGGTCAGAAAGCTCTCGGAATTCATATAAAACATCTCAAGTGTTCTGAAGATGAACATAGTCTTACAGTTTTGGAATGACATGAGTTTTGGAATGACATGACAGAATTTTCGGTATAAATAATCTAAAGGGTTAGTTACCAAACCTATCTTCGGTTCAGGTCCAGAGTTATGCCAAAAAAAAACAACAACAAAAAAAAAAAAAAACAGGTAACCAACTTACTTGATAAAAATTTTGCAACACTGTTTCACTAAAACCAGTCTTCTTTGTGCATGCATGAGCTACTAAGATACAGTCCACTTGGTCCAACACCTCTGGACATGGAACAGCCTGACCTTTACTTCAACCTGCGAACACACAAACCAGCTTTCATTAAAGCCTACCATGATCATTTATAGTTAAATTGAAAATAAAGGCTTCTCTAAGTTGACATCACAAACCCCAACAGTCTCTATGTGTTTGACTCACCACCACAAGTGGTACAGCTAGAGTACAATAATGATGCTGCCTTTCTAATTACACCCTCTATATTGGTAAAGGGATAGTTCTACTAAAAATATACTTATGAAGTCATGATTAACTCACCCTCGTGTTGTTCCAAACCTTTTTATATTATTTTCTTATGTGGAAAAAAGATGATAAGTGTGAAGATGATAAATGTCTCAGTGGTTTTTGTCTTAAGGGTTCATATAATGCGATTTCATGTTTTCATGCATAACAACGCCCAAATGTGTAATTCTCACTGTGGTATTGTTGCAGCCGCCATGTTATGGAGATGCTGTGTGTTTTGTTGTGAATGCGAAAGTACTTTGTTTGGCCTTCCAAATAAGTACATGTCTAGAAATCAGTGATTAAGTTAGATTTACAACACTGTTCCAGAACAGTAGTGTGAGCAGCAAATTTTATAGAGGACTGTTTCCTGAACCTGGGAGAGTAGCCTACAATGCTGGCTGTACACACTATAAAGTGAGTCAATTCCAACTTTGCAAGGACAGTCTGGCACTTCTGACTCACAGCCTGCAAGTATGTTTTCATATTTAAACAATTTGCTACTGGCTATTCAAACGCAAGTTTTGAGCAGTGCAGAGTAGAAGCAATGCAACGCATAACGAGGCAGTATGAGTCATTACAATCAGCAATTATGTCCTCACTGGATGCAACAAATGCCTAATTTATAATGGGTTTTATTGTTTTTGTCTCGTCATGCCGGGACACGGCATCACAACATGGTAAGGGGCGTAACTTTTCCGTCACACAGTTGAGGTATTAGTCCAATCACAATGCACTGGATAGCTAGCTAATCAGAGCACAGCGCACTTTTCAGAACAATGAGATTTGTAAAAATCGACGTGTTTCAGAAAAGCAGGGCAGAGAGGAGCAATAATGTACAGTATGTGGAAAATAATGTGTTTTTAGAACCTCAAACCATGTAAACGCATTACACTATACCAAATACACAAAATAATGTTCTTTTTAGCAACATCATATGACCCCTTTACTTCACTGAAGTTGTCAGTGTTGTTATGGACGCCACTAAATTTCACTGTATGGACAAAAACATTTAAAATATTCTTCAAAATATCTTGAAAAAAATGCAGTTTCTACAGGAAAAAAAAATTATATAAATATCTTTTAATTTACTTATATAAAAATTGTATAAGAATGCATATAAATATGGAGATGGAGATTTATATATATAAAAATTAGGTCTAAATTTAAGGTTTATGTATTTAAACAACATATGAAATTCCCATCCATTTGGATCACACAAGTTTAACTAACAAACTCATATATAAATGAAACAGGTAATGTTAAATAATTTTATTAAATATTAAATTATCATATTTTCAAAATGAATCTATTAAAATGTCATGTAAAAATGTAAAAAAAAAAAAAAAAAAAAAGGAAACCATAAATTGAAGATATTTTGAAAAATGTCTTAGTTTTTGTCCAGAAAATGTAAGTCAATCAGGACATCAGTGTTCTTTATGAATGCCACTGAATTTCTTTGTATAGACAAAAACACAATTCAATAAATAAATAAATAAATAAATTTTTAAAAAATGCATTTATTGAAATTTCTTAAAATCAGCATGAATTTGTTGTGAAAAATTACTTTTATTCAGTTAAAAAGTATGAACGGTTAAAATGGCTAGCTGTGGAACAATCAATTTTCAATTAGTTAAAATGTATGAGATTGAAACAGATTGGATTTATGATAAATATAAAAACCTGGTTATTGTGTTTAAAACACATACAGTATAATACTTCACCATTACCTGTTTCATTTATGAATGACTGACAAATGTACTTTAAATTAGTTTATTGGTTTATGTTAAAACTGTAATCCAAAGAGATGGAAATGTCAAATAAAAATTTCAAATATATATAAATATTAAATGTAGACTCACATATTTTTAAATAAATTTTATGTTAAGATACATTGCACCATTATTTCAGTCAAACAAGACATTTAACACATTGACATGTAAAGTAGGTGTTACATACCAAAATGCAGTCAGGTAGTTCAAGAGTAACAGCTGGAAAGTAAAAAAATATCTAAAACAGAATCTTACTACAAAAGTTTACAATGAATAATACTTTTTATTTAGAATAACAAACATGCATTAAGAATGTTCACGGGTCAAAGTTTTGATTTCACGTATACGAGATGATGCTTGCGATTGCAGATTCAGCATCACACTAGTGCAGCTGGCTTTGAGCGGCACAGAGCTCCTGTACCTCAGAGCCAGAGAGAGTGATATGGAGAACTCCTCCCTCCCTGTGTCACTAATCTAGCCTGCTCTGCATTGTCAAAGCCCTGTGTTTGAACAATGGAGCTGTCTTCTTGTCTGCTAATTTGGGAACAAACATTTGCCTGCGTGGCAAACAAGCTCTCCCAGGAAGTGCTATTAATAGGATAATTAGGCAGACGGTAATGAGCTGGATTACTGCTAATTATGATAAGATTTGTTTTGGCATTTGCCTGAGAGGCAGCGGAGAGTTCGAGTTGGCCCAGGAGTTTAGAGCTGAGCTGCCGAGTGCGGTGCACCTGAATCAACACAGAGACGGTTGCAGCGTGTGTGACGGCGAGATAACACCAAAAGCAGTTTCGCTCTCCCTAGAGCCCTCGCTGTCATTTTGGCCAGGCTTCCGTCAGCTACACGCAACCTTGGGCATTGGAGCGCCACATGGGCCAGGTTGTTGTTGTGTGACTGAGCTACGGGACCTTATTAGTGTCAGGCCAAGGATGCTAGAGCTGTGCTAAGCCTTCAGCACACGGTAAGCCCGCTATGTCAGGTCAAGGGTAACGTAAGCTAGGCCTACAAGCTAATTACCTGATGAGACAAGACTGATACCACAGCGTTTCAGAATTGGAACTAAACACAGCTTTGTGCTAGATGCTTCACTAACAGAGAACTAGTAGTCAAAAATGGCCATGCGCATGTAAAGCCATGTCCACACTGAGCCCTTCACACAGTTATGTTCACACACAATTCGGTTACTTTTAGGGGGTTACAACCACATTCCAGATTTAAATGCACACATTTTTGGCAGTGTGAACAGAATCCAACTGAACAACAAGTTGTCTTTTTAATGTTTTTTTTTAATTTAGATCCAGTTTGATAGTACGTAAGTTATTGCTTTATGGAAAGCAATGTGTGACCCTGGATCACAAAACCAGTCATAAGGGTCAATATTTTTTTTTAACTGAGATACATTTATACATTTATGGATCTGAATAAATAAGCTTTCCATTGATGTATGGTTTGTTGGGACAATATTTGGCTGAGATACAACTATTTGAAAATCTGGAATCTGAGGGTGCAAAAGAAAAAAAATATTGAGAAAATCACCTCTAAAGTTGTCCAAATGAAGTTCTTAGCAATGCATATTACTAATTAAAAATTAAATTTTGATATATTTATGGTAAGAAATTTACAAAATATCTCCATGGAACATGATCTTTACTGAATATCTTAATGATTTTTGGCATAAAAGAAAAATCGATAATTTTGACCCATACAATGTATTGTTGGCAATTGCTTCAAATATACCTGTGTGACTTATGACTGGTTTTGTGGTCCAGGGTCACATATATACCATATAGCTAATTGTGGCTTTGTGATTGTTTATATCATCGCAAAAATGTAATGTGTCTAATCACACACATCTAAAGTATATATAAAGTTGGATATATTACCAACTGTATTCAAAAACATACAGTCCACTCACGCAAAGTGATATAACCTACATACAGCAAATCTCAACTGCCTCTTTTGGACATATAAGTATGTCCATCTTTATCTGTATGCATATATAGTACATCTCAACTGTAGAGCTGGGTTTTGACACAAATTTCACGATTCGATTCGAACCAATATGCTATATGGTTCACATTTAGCAAAATACTCCTCTCTAGAGTTTATTTTTCTAGCTGACTAACAAGTTTATGGTCAGCGAATATGTTTTTCTGAGATAAACGTGATGTTCCGTGACATTGTTTACAAGCCGTTATTGACGTCTTTCTGTGGCTGAAACACTGATTAAGCGATTACATGAGACAGAATACAGATTTCGGTATGTTGTACTCTCTTTTAACATATCTAAGGTTCATTCATATAACGTGCCTTTTATAAACTGAAAACAGGCTAGACTAATCAATTCTTGGGATATAAGAATATAAGTAATATCATTTTGAAAAAATTAAAATCAATTAAAATCGAGAAATCAGTATTTTTTTTTTTTACCTCGCCCTACTCAAACTGCTTGTATCATTGCAAAAGGTAAACTATATTGGCCATTTCTAATCTGCTAAATGCAACTATAGATGTAATTATAAACATTCAGCTGCGATTTTTATTGTGAAAAAACGGGACATTTCCAGACACCTATAAGTAAATAGGGTTGTCAATCCCAAACACCGACAGAGTAAATGTACCCTAATGTACTAAACTTTCAGATGAAAGGGATTTTAATCTACAGATGCAGTGGAAAAGAAGTACAGACGTTAAAATGCAATTTAACAATGTCTTAAAAGCACTATGACAAGTCCAATATCTTTTACAGTGTCAGTTTTAACAATCTCGTCGTAATGGCTGTTCCAAATTCCCTTTCAGTCCATTAAGGAACAATATCAGCACAAAAGCAAGCAAAGTAATTTGCTATTAAATCGCCTCTTCACAATCATTGCCGAACGGCAGCCAGAAAAACGCCAGGAAGACAAATGACTACGTGGAGAATTAACTGCGGGAGCTTATGAGTTGAATTTCCCTACATTCATGCTGCAACTTGAATTTCTAGAAAAAAAACGAGAGAAGAGAAGAGAAGAGGAAAAAAAAGGAGATGATGATGATGATGACGAAAAAGGAGGTGGGGAAAAAAAAGAAATCAGGCACAGTGGTGAAGGCAAGTCTTAATGCGATTGGAGTTAAATCCCAGACAGAGAGCCGCCTCCATTAAAGCATGCCACTCGCCCCAGCAGCTCCTGATAAGACAGCTGAGGCAGGGATTTACGGCTTTAGCTTATCGTCATCTTCACACCAGCCTCGCACTGGGCGCAGGGACCACAGCACCAAATCCTGCATGATTGGGAAGCAAATTAAAGTAAGCAGGCTCATGCGAGGGGAGAGGGAGGAGGCCTGACTGGAAAACAGGTGTGTGTGTGTTTGTGTGTGTATGTGTGTGTGGGAGGTGAGAGAGAGTGAGAGAGATCAAGAATCACCCTGCATGTCACATCTTTTGTCTTCCACCCTCCTTCGACACCCTCACATTGCCTTTGACACATAACAGCGTCTTTTCCTTTTGACGGCACGACGATGAGATTACGGAGAGAGCCGCGGACTCCCGTTTCTGAAATAAAATTGGTTTTATTCCTCCCAACATGTGTTCAGCGAGATTAAGGCGTAATCTTACAACGTTTAATAAGAGCCTGTTTGTGGCCTGGCGGCTGACACAGAAAAGTGGAGCATGCCTGCTCTGCCTTTAATCCTGTTTATTGAATTATAAAGAACCTTAAAGGATAAAGAATATGACTCAAGGATTTAAATATTTCATGGTATTTCTAAGTCAAAGCACTGTGGAAGAAAAAAAAAATGAAAGAAAGCAGAGAAATGGCCAGTGACAGAACGTTCCCCACAAGCTTTTTAAGCCATGCCCTGATTTTTAAAATCTCAACAAGATGTATTACCAACAAAGATGAAGGAAGCAGACGGAAGTAACACGGATATGAGTGGGCCGCTGGCCTTAAGACTGCAATTTAGGTGTCACTGCCAACCACGTCGGTGTAAAAGGGACTAATGCATGTCTTCATGGTCATAACCATTGCTTTACCCTCAAGGAGCAACGGCACTTACGGAACGCGGGCGTAATTATTCATCGAAAGCGTTTTCAAACTAGAAGGTCTGACAATCCCTGTAAAACTGATTAAAGTCACCATTAATATCATTAGAATGACAAAGCGCCCCTGCCCGTGCACAAAAATAATGCGGCGTTCCACGATTCCGCATCAAAATAAAGCCCTCACATGAACTACCCAGCGAGCTGTGGCTTTCAAGAGGTATTTGGAAGTTAAAGTCTCCGATCAGATTTAGACAGATTAGAATTAGGGGCTGGAAGTCTGGGCGGGATGGATATGTGGATTTGCTGTGTTCCACGAGACAGCCCTGTCAGTGATAAGTTATACTGAGCCAGCGGGTAAGAGGATTGCCCAAACTAATCCGAATCAAAAGACATACCATGTGAATTACATCCTGAAACAGGTTCGCTTACACAGATTAAGAAGCCCGAATGTAAATCCTCTCATACTCTACTTGGCGCTGCAGAGGATGTGCCTGAAAGAACAAACACAAACATCTGCTTTCGAAATACTGATGTGGAAAAAAAAGTAAAGTTGATGCATTTAATGTTCAGCAACAGTCTACGAACTGTTAATGAAAAATGAAAAATAGTGTTGGGCGATTTCGTCCCAGCCTGTGAGATCGCCTAATTTATTTAATTATTTACTTAGTTTCATTGCTGGCAAATGAACCAACACCAGCATAAGGCTAAAAGCAGCCTAATGTTTTTAATATGACCTAATTTGTGTGACATGATTACAAATTAATAGAAATATACTGTTATTAATGCTTACATTTCCTTAGTTATGCAAAAAGCAGCTACAGAAAACGAGCAAAGAACATTTACGTTTTCAAAAAAACATCATCACTGATTAGCCTAGCCTAGTCTAGCGCGAGTTTATGCTCTTTAAAAAACATTCCCGGTACCAAAAGTGAATACAATAGGCCATGTTCACACTGTCAGTTTTTGGGATTGACAGCCGCATTTATTTACAGGTATGAGTCTCGACATTTCCCGTTCACACGGCAGCTAAAAAAAGTCGCTTTTCGAATACTCTCTGTAACGTGCAACGGTCGAGTCAAGCCCGTATTCCTTACCAGTAATCATAGCAACAGAGACCTAAGCAATTTCAAATTGCTTCAAACGATCCCAGCCGAGGAACAAGGATCTCATTTAGTGAAACGATTGGTTATCTTCATTAAAAAAAAATACAATATAAATAATTTTTAATCTCAAACGCTCACCTTGTCTTACTCTCCCTGAACTCTGTGTATTCTAGCTCAAGACAGTTAGGGTATTTCGAAAACCTCTGACCGTATTTTCAAAAATCAAAAAATCAACTTCAAAAATCACAATAAACCTACATCGCTGCAGAAGTTCCGAGCCAGTCTTTGCAAAGTGAACATGCAAAGAAGATCAAACACCCTTAACAAAAAAGGTAAGATGGATTTTTGACGTTCAAACTCGGGGCACCATAGCAGTCCATTGTATGGAGAAAAATCCTGAAATGTTTTCCTCAAAAAACAATTTCTTTACAACTGAAGAAAGAAAGTCATGAACATATTGGATACCATCTGTAAACTGTTGTTCTGGAAGTGAACTTCTCCTTTAAGGACTCAAATATGGCATTGAAAACCATATTCTGTCGCTGTGTGAACGCAGCCGTAGTTATATCACTCTATGATGAATAAATTTCTTATTTAAACTGCACACGTCTGGGGTGCAAAGGAAGACGAAAACGAGTTACTGTGCCCTCCTTTTCCATCCTCTCCCCTCTTTGCTGAATGGGATCGATTTCGAAAGTGAAAGTAAAACCGAAGAAACAGCGCACATAATAAAGCAACTGCACGCAATTACAGATTGCATGCTTCCCTACCAAAACACCCATTCCCGCTCAGCGTGATTTGTGGCTTTGTGTTCATACAAGCCACCTCACGGCAAGTTTCTGAAGTGCCTTGGAAGCAGCTCTCTGCACTGCAACGCTAAAGTGCGCTTAGTCTATTTTTGACGGATAATAATAATAATGGTCTTGCTATCGTTAAAAGCATCAGAAACAGGCGATGTCTTGATATCTCTGACTATCGTGGATACACAATACTATGGTCTATCGCCACAAACCTAGTAGAGATGCAGCCCAAATCTTTCTGTCTCCCACACATACACGACGTGATAGGGAAAACACACAAGGTGGGAACTAACACCCGGGCACCCCCTCTAACCAAGCTTTAGTTCAATGAAGCATTTATTTCTTTTCCTGTTTGACAAGGGTGTTTCTATCAAGGCATCTGGCAGTAAGTGCTGTAGTACAAGGCCTTCTGTTGAGACGTCAAAGAGAGTTACACTTCACTGTATCGAGGGAACAAAAAATAGCCTGCGTTTTTCTTCTCGCTCGCGCTGTTTTCCTTTTTTTTTTTTTTTCTTCCAGATGCACTGAATAAACAAGGCTGTATCCCTGGCCCAGAAATGCTTCAAAGACTGCAAAGTCTGTTGGGAATGCTTCAGAAATGTAGAGCAGTGTTGACTGCTTAGCTTTGCATTTCAACAAAGCTCCCGGTTCTGAGCCCCATGCAGATCTCTCGTCGAGTATACAGGCCCATGTAACCAGTGCTCTAAGAGGATGAGCTTGCTTTCTCTCTGGCACACACATACGCGGCGGTGCAATATATTAATGTATGCTTTCTTATGTGGCTATTCCCAGAATTGCTCATATAACATGATGCTCTTTTTGCTTTTCTCGCCTCTTATTTTCTGTCTGTGCTGCAGGACTCCTCCTCTAGGCTTTTTGTGATTTATAGCTTCACAGGTTTAGGTGAGCAGTTGTGTACACAGTACTTTGAATGATGATGAAATTGTAAAAAAGGCATGTATTTCAAACATAAGCATCATGCTGCCTTAATGTGGATTTTGAATAAAATTTGTTTTACCTGTCATGTGGTCACACTTTGCTTTGAACTTACAAAACAGTCACGCACCCATTTTGCTTGATACTCATGTGACTTTTTTTCCTGTGGAAAAACACAAAAGTTATTTAAATATGTTATTTTTCATGTAACAGTGGTCACTGACTGTCAAGTCAAATTGTAGTTTTTTTCTTCCATTTATTCATGACTTGGGACCTGTTATGACTGCATCCTTTCAAAGAAAAGATAAAACCTCAATAATAAAAATGAAACAAACAAACAAAAGTAAATAATTAAAAAAAAAAAGGACGCAGTGTTAGAAAACAATGAAAAAAAAAAAAAAAAAAAACTTTTTCATTGCCTGAAATAAAAAAAAACTAAAAAAACTAAACTACTATGATCAGAAAAAAATACAAACTGAAAATAAAATACAAATTAAAATGTCAAACTATAATACATATTTTAAAAAAATCTTTGAAAAAATAACAAATCGCAGGTTTAAGTGAAGTAGTAAGTAAAATAATAAAATAGCCCTGAGTGACTAGAAAAGTAATTTTGATTTATTTTGAATATTTCAAAGAATACTTTTTCTTTGGAATAATGTACACTGATGATTGATTCACAATAACGCTATTTATGTGCATTAAGTAAATGTCTAAATTTTGATTTCATATTCACAAAATTAGTAAACAGTATTAACATTAAAGAATATTAAATAAATACCACCAATATTAACAATCAGTTTTACTACTGTAATTAAATGAAAAGATAAATAAAAGTAATATCAAAACATTTTATCAAAAATGTATAAAATAAAATATAAAATAATAGTAATAATAAAACTAAATACGTATACATGTATGTATGCACACACACACACAATATTAGGAAGGAAAAAAAAAAAAAACGTATTAATCTTGGAACATTGTAAAATCTTCTGGTTCTGACAGGCCAAAACATTAAAAAAAAAAAACACAAAATAAGAGTTGAGTTAAATTGCATTTTTTTCCATTTATTTTTGACTTCGGATTTTTATGACTGTGTCCTGGTAAAATAAAATAAAATAAATAAAAAATAAAATAATGTTTTCATGGCAAATAATAGAATGTAAAAAAATAAAAACGAAGTAAACTAACAAACAGTTTTACTTTTGTAATCAAACGAAAAGATTTTTTTAAATCAAAATGTATAATATAAAATAATAGCAATAAAACTACATACATATACAAGTATGTACATATGAATGTACATATGAAATATAATTAATAAAAATAATTCTTAAATATTATTTAAAAAATATTAAAATATTATTATTAAAATGTGTAAAATAAAATAAACCAACACACATAATATGTATATATTATATATTAAATTATATATTACATATTATATTAATTATATATATATATATATATATATTTTTTTTTTTCATTTATTTAGGACTTGGGACTGTTATGACTGTCCTAGTAAAATAAAAAAAATAAAAAACATTTTAATAAAATAAAATAGAATAATGTTATCATGACAAATAGCAGAATGTAAAAAAAATAAAAACTTATTAAATAAATATTACTTGAAAAACCTGAAATAAAAATAACTTAAAAAAAACCTAAATTAAACTAAAACTAACAAATGACACACAAATGAAACACATTAAAACAAATGATCTAAAAAGAAAAACTGAACATAAAATAAAATTTCAAATCTGGTTTGTATTGGTATAGGTCTAAAAAACACAAAGTATAAAGCAAAGCAGAGAATGAAAACAAACTCATCATACTAGATGTTTGTACTATATATTGATGTTGTATGTGACTCAGCATCGATTAGGCTATTTCCACTTGAAGTAATATGTAGCATGCATGAATAATGCACTTTATATGGCTCATACACTGCAAGGAAGGGTCTAGGCCCTGAATATATAAACATACACATGAATGCAAATCATGGGATAAAAAGATGCAGATCCCCATCAGATATAAAAGCAAATAAATGCAAGACAACAGAAAGATCCAATATCTACAACCATAAGCACAACAAACATACATTTGATTACAATCCCATCCCATGTCTTGACAAACAATATGCATAAGCACAAATCCTCCGTTCAGATGCTCTCTGCAAACAGTCGCTTTTTCAAAGCAGTCCATCACATCTTCTGAAACGTCATGGTGCCACACACACTGCTCTCTCTCCCAGCATGACTCTCTCTTGTCTGAACACTCAGCAGCCCCTGGCTGCCTCCCAAGAGGAAGTCTGGGATGTTAATGTGTTTTCCCCCACAAGGTACTGTAAGTACAAACGGGTGTTTTAAGAGGGAAAAGCAAGCCTGCGGCCACCCTGCGGCTCGGAGGGAAAATCTAAAGGCGCGTTTAACATGATCAGGAAATGCTGCATGGTTTAATAGCAGATGGGGGGGTCATGAAAGCAGGTGCTAGCATCATTTGTCAACGAATGGATAAGCCTGTTTATCATAATTTTGCATGAGCTTGTTTGTGTCTAGTTTCTCTAAACACATACTTTAAAATCAACATCAATTGCTGTTCATAACCTGTTTAACTTTGCATCAGACATCTAACATATTTCTAACCCGAACAAGACATGCAAAGAGATGCTGGCGGCGATAGCCTTGTGGGCAGCGTGCCGGCATACAGTGGTGTTGCGCTATGGGAGTCCTGAGTTTGAATCCCGGCTTGAACTTTCCCGATCCCACCGACACAAAATATTGACACTTTGGACACAGTTTTGTCAAGTTCACTTAGGGTGTGCTCACTTTTGTTGCCAGCTCTTTTTACAGTAATGGCTGTATGTTGAGTTATTTTTAGGGGACAGTTAATATACACTACTATACAAGCTGCACACTGACTATTCTAAAATATATCCAAGTTTCATTTCTATAGTATTGAGAAGATATACTAAAATGATTGCTGAAAAAATGTGAGGGATATATGTGTGTGTGTGTGTGTGTGTGTGTGTGTGTGTGTGTGTGTGTGTGTGTATATATATATATATATATATATATATATAGATATAGATATAGATATATAGATATATAGATATAGATAGATAGATATAGTGTAGAAAAAAAACTAACACTAACAAATGACACAAAAATGAAACAAATTCAAACTACCAACAACAAAACCGATCTGAAAACACAAACTGAAAATAAAATAAAAATGTAAATGTAAAACTATAAATATTTTTAAAAAAACTTAAAAAAAAAAAAAAAAATGTACATAATCTACACACACATTTATATATATATATTTTCTCAATATTTGTGTGACTTTTTTCCTGAAATTCTTAAAATATGTTATTTTTCATATAAAAGTGGTCACTGCCTGTCAAGTTTTTTTTTTTAACGTTTGCATTTATTCTTGACTCGGCACTGTTATGATGACTGCATCCTATCATTCATAAATGAATAAAATAATTAACTAATGACAAAACAATTAAATTGTGTTGGGCCAAAACACTCTTAAAATAAGAGTAAATAAATAAATAACAGTGTGTTATTATAGCACATAATAAAATGTTCTATACCTTGTATAAATATATATTTTTAAAATCTTTTAAAAAATACTAAATCTACACACACATTTTATATATTTTCTCAATATTTGTGTGACTTTTTATTTAGTTATTGAAATATGTTATTTTTCATATAAAAGTGGTCACTGCCTGTCGAGTTTTTTTTTTTTTTTTTTTTCATTACCATGACTCAGGACTGTTATGACTGCATCCTATCATTCATAAATAAATAAATAAAATAATTAACTATTGAAATAATAATAAAAGAACCTCTGGTTCTGACAGGCCAAAACATTCTCAAAATAAGAGTAAATAAATAAATAAATAAATAACTGTGTGTTATTATAGCACATAATAAAATGTTCTATACCTTGTATTATTACCTAAAATAAAAATAAACAACAACAAAAAAAAAAAACTAAAACTAAAGTTAACAAATGACATAAAAAAAGAAACAAATTAAAACTACCAACAACTAAACTGATCTGAAAACACAAACTGAAAATAAAATAAAAATTTAAATTTAAAACTATAAATCTTTTTAAAAAATCTTAAAAATTCTAAATCTACACACATATTTTATATATTTGCTCAATATTTGTCTGACTTGTTTGTCCTGTGGAACACAGAAGTTATTAAAATATGTTATTTTTCATATAAAAGTGGTCACTCCCTCTCAAGTTTTTTTTTTATCCCCTTTCCATTTATAAATAAATAAACTGTGTTATTATGGCAAATTATAAAATGTAAAAAAAATAAATAAAAGCAAACAATTTAAAAAAAAATAAAACTAATCCTCCGGTTCTGACAGGCCAAAACTTTCTCAAAATAAGGGTATAAAACTATCGTAAGTTGCTTAAGGCTGTGTCAAACCACAAAACCATCTCAAAATGCATGCAGAGCAGAGAAGATCAGCAGCATGCGGTGTTGTGGTTGGAGGCCTGTTAGTGGTCCACAGGGGTGCCCGCGGCCATAATCCACAGGTGCTCATTAACAGCGAGCCCGGATTGCAGAAATCCCAGATTAACACAGGCCTGGGTTACTGACACACTCTGCTGAATAACATCCTATAGAGCCTGCAGCACTAAAGCCAGCATGACCTTACACTGAGCCAACTGATGTGTGTAAACACTGACAATCGGCAAGACAGGCCCAACACAACAACGTCATCCAAAATTACAGAACCCATCAAGGACGTACTAAAAAAGCATTCCCTGAAAAAGCCTGCGTAATGCAGTTATGATTATTGAAAACACGACA